>NW_007232374.1:0-16812 GCF_000164805.1 Carlito syrichta
GCGATCCTTCCGCCTCAGCCTTCCAAGTAGCTGGAACTACAGGTGTGCGCTACCACCCCCAGCTAATTTTTTTTATTTATTAGAGATGAAGTCTTGCCAAGTTGCCCAGGCGGGTCTCGAACCTGTGGGCTCAGGCAGTCCACTCACTTCGGCCTCCCAAAGCACGGGATTACAGGCTGAGCCACGGAACCCGGCCCTAGATTACTTTCGATACCAAATTCAATATTCCAAATACAATGCAAATGCTATGTAAATAGGTGTTATAATATATTGCTTTATTTGTATTGTTTTTATTGTTGTATTTTAAAAAATATTTTCAATTCGTGGTTGGTCAAATCCACGAATTCAGCACCCACAAATATGCAGGGCCAACTGTATTCTGTACTTTGATTGGGTAGTGGTTTCATGAATGTATACATGTGTCAAAATCAGGGTGAGATTAATATGAGGAGCCTCAGGCACAAAATGTAAGGAGACACCAAAAAACTAAGTAATCAAGATAAATCATATTTTAATACAATACTTTTAAAATCAAAATTGATGCAAAACAGTCCATGATTTCTGGGCACAGTGGTGTGTGCCTATAGTCCCAGCTATGTGGGAGACTGGTGCCTTTAATCCCAGCACTTTGGGAGACTGAAGCAGGAGGATTGCTTGAGGACAAGAGCTAGAGACCAGCCTGGGCAACAAAGCAAGATTCATCTCTTAGAAAAAAAACATGATAAGCCGGGCTCAGTGGCTCAGCCTGTAATCCCACCGCCTTTGGGAGGCTGAGGTGAGTGGATTGCCTGAGCCCGCGGGTTCGAGACCCGCCTGGCAGCGAAACCTCATCTCTACAATAAATAAAAAAATCAGCCGGGCGTGGTAGCGAGCGCCTGTAATTCCGCCTACCTGGAAGGCTGAGGCGGAAGGATCGCCAGAGCCCAGCAGGTCGAGGCTGCGGTGGCTGGGAGCGGCCACTGCACTCCAGTCTGGGCGACAGAGTGAGACTCCAACTCAAAAAATAAAATAAAATAAAATAAAATAAAATAAAATGAAACTCTGACACACGCTGCAACACGGATTAGCCTTGAAGACATTATGCTAAGTGAAACAAGCCAGTCACAAAATGACAAATACTGTATGAGTCCACTGATAAGAGGCATCAAAAGTAATCAAATATATAGAACCGAAAGTAGGGTACTGCTTGCCAGGGGCTGGAGGAAGCAGAAATGGGGAGTTGTTCCACGAATATAGAGTTTCAGTCACGTAAGATAAAAAAGTTCTAGAGATCTGTTATCCAACAATGCAACTATAGTTACCATGACTGAACTAAGAGGGTAAATCTATGTTAGGTGTTTTTTTCTTTACCGCATTAAAAAAAAATTAAGGGTCTAAGAGGTGGCAGATTTGAAAGTACGTTGTATATTTTTAACTTGGAAACATATGACTCAGCTCTGTGACTTAACAGCTGTGCAGCCTTTGATAAAACTGCTTCTCTTCTCTGGTTCTCATCTATAAAATGCAGATAGTAACACACCTCCTCTGTAGGGCTTTTGTAAGCATCAAGTGAAATATAGGATGTATGTGTATAATATTCAGAGAACAGTGGTCAAGAACACAGACTGGAGTCAGACAAAGCTTGGTTCAAATCCTAGCTCTCTCATTTCCAAGCCAAGGATGACGGCCAAGCACATCTTCTCTCTGAGTCTCAGGTTCTTCCCCTATAAATGGAGCTGATAATAACCCAGGCACATATTCCTCCAAAGCAGTATAGAGAGTCAAAGAAATAATGTGTGTAAAGAACTTAGCACAAGTCAAGGTATTCACAATCAACAGCTCTACAAAGTCATGTCTACAGGAAATCAAGACACACTCTAATGAGATCAGATCAAGTGTTTCTCCAAACAACATCATTGTCACTGCTCACATTAAGGTCTCTCCAGTTTAAAGTCACCTATATGGGGCTTCCAGCTATATCATGACGCCTGCAAGTTCCTGGAACTCAGTTACAGTCTTTTTATGACACTGAGGTCAGTTGGCACAATGATATCAGCCAATGCTCACCCAAGACAGGTGATCTAACTTCCATGAGCTTCTGTTTCCTCATCTGTAAAATGGAGATAATAATAATGTCTACCTCACAGGATTGATGTAAGGATTAAATAGAAAATGCCTGATGTGACCGAGAGCAGTGGCTCATACCTGTAATCCTAGCACTTTGAAAGATCGAGGCAAGAGAATTGCCTGAATCCAGGGGTTCAAGACCAGCCTGGACAACTTGACGAGATCTCATCTCTACAAGCTGGGTGTGGTGACGTGCGCCTGTAGTTCCAGCTACTTGGAAGGCTGAGGCGGAAGAATTGCCTGAGCTCAGCAGGTGGAGGCTGCAGTGGCCATGAATATGCCACTGCGATCCAGACTGGGTGACAGAGTGAGACTCCAACTCAAAAAAAAAAAGAAAGAAAAGAGAAAAGAAAATGCCTGATTTACAGTAAAAGTTTGCTGAATGTTGGCAACTATTAGTCTTACTTCTCTACCCAGAGTTAGAGATGCCACCGCAGGTTCCCATTACGCCACATATCATATTGCATTATGATGGCTGCTGATTTCTCCCTCCTGTACTGAAAACTCCCTGGAGCCAAGCTCCTGGGATATCGCCAATCAATACCCATCACAGGGCCTCCTACACAGCAAACATTCAAGAAATATTTATTAGATAGATAAATTAACCTCCCCCACACACAATCACAGTATCCCTCCAAGCCCTCACACACCAGCCTCAGCCACTCTCAGCTCTTAGATTCCCTGAAGCCGGTTCCAGTTTCCTCATCTATAAAATGGGAATGATATCAACATTGACCTTATACAGGATAGCCCTGAGGTTGAAGACAGATAAACCTATAAAGTGTTTGGCATATAGTGTGTGCTCAATAAATGAGTTACCTCCTGTTCTGACCTCGCCTGGTAGGCTTGACATTTGTTCCCTGACCGGGCCATGTTGGCCATACCTTGTGAAGATTCCCCTCACAGCCGGGTTCAGTGGCTCAGTCTGTAATCCCAGCACTTTGGGAGGCCGAGACGAGTGGATTGTCTGAGCCTGCGGGTTCAAGACCAATCTGGGCAATTTGGCAAGATCTCATCTCTACAATAAATTTTTAAAAATTAGCTGGGCGTAGTAGCACACGCCTGTAGTTCCAGCTACTTGGAAGGCTGAGGTGGAAGGATCACGGGAGCTCAGCAGGTCGAGACTGTGGTGACTGGGAGCGGCCACTGCACTCCAGTCTGGGCGATAGAGTGAGACTCCAACTCAAAAAAAAAAAAAGATTCTCCTCACAAAGAAGCTGCAATACTTTCTCTAAGATGTTAAAGGATTAAGATGCAATTTTGTTTTTTTTTAGACGAGGTCTTGCTGGGTTGCCCATGCTGGTCTCGAACTTCTGGGCTCAAGTGATCCTCCCACCTCAGTCTCCCAAGTAGCCACCACACCTGGCATGAAGGTCAGATTAAGAGAGAGCAAGTATTGCTATACCTAGGGTGTTTTGCTTTGGGTCCCGTATAGTTTCCAGTTCAAGGAGTCTAGCACCATACTGAGTACACTTGTTGATGACTGAAGCTCCTTATGTGGAAAGAGGTCAAGGGACAGGGTCTACGATCCCAGAGATGAGGGCGGCCTGGGCACCAGGCAGAGTGACCCAGTGCTCCTTCTCTCTGGGACTCTAACTTTACCCAGGCACGTAAGTACATTACATGGCCATTACATGGCCCCCACTCCAGGCACACGTGGACATGGCCAGTGCTGACTGCTCGCCCACTCCACACAACAGACGCACACACAGAAATACACCAGAAGCTTCTTCCCCAACTCACCTCCGGCTTGGAGGAACACCATGACTGTGTGGGGGGTAGGTTCATTTATCTAAACTGGTCTAGGAAATGCCATGAAGTTAGGGGACCCCAAGCCTGCCCTGGCCTCTCCTCCAGGCTCCTGGATACCTGAGTGCTATCTGTGAGTCACTCTTCTCCAGTTTTGCTTCCTGGAAGTCGCCCAGGGCAGGGCAGGGAAGCGAAGAGGGAGTGAGGAGTGCCTCCTCCCCTGGGCTTCCCCAGCCCTGGGCCCACGCCTCTGTTATACCAGGAATCACTCTGACTTCTTCTCAGCCTGGGAGCTCCTAAGTCCTGCCGGTGTCCACGTGGCCAGTCGGGGCCTGGCTCAGAGGTGAAAGCAGGTATAGACACAGGCCCTGGAGTCTCACACAGTGAGTCTGACCCAGGTTCTGCTCTTTCCTTCCTGTGACCACTGGCTGCTCCAGCTTCCCTTTCTTTGTCTGCAAAATGGTGATAATAAAACCTTTCCTCACAAGGTAGATGTGAAAGCAGCATGAAGCCATTTACTCAGAAACTGTGAACTTCCTTCCCACTGTCCTCAGAAAACGTTTTCTGAATAAATACATAAAGCAATTGACCTGGCCTTGCACCAAGCCGACCACATCTCCTCTTTTGGAAGAAACAACCACGGGTGGCTGGAGAGAAAGCACAGTAATTGGAATCAGGGAATCCGGGCTCTAGCCAAGCCACCCGCTGCCTTGAGTGAGTCCGTCCCCATCTCTGGGCCTTGGGATTTTTATTTGCAAAATGCGGTATTGGGCTTACCTCGAAGCACTGGTATAGAAAAGGAAGTGAGATTGTTGGGGACGACAGAGGATTTGATAAACAGAAAAGCGCTTGGTAGACTGAAATGAACTCTCTAAACGGTAAAGAGCTACGCACTTGGGGACGACAGAGGATTTGATAAACAGAAAAGCGCTTGGTAGACTGAAATGAACTCTCTAAACGGTAAAGAGCTACGCACAAATGTTTGACATGCTTCTCTCATCAGCCAGCTGAGCACAACTCACAACACACACACACACACACACACACACACACACACACACACACACACACAGTCTGATTCTGTTCCCCTGCTGGAGACAAGAGGTATATCAACCTCTGCTGATCCTGCTTCTGGGAGCAGTTGGGCTGGACCAGGCCCACTGCAGGCTGGATGTGCTCCTGGCCCCCACCCCAGGCACACGTGGGCATGGCCAGCGCCGACTGCCCGTCCACCCCACACAACAGACGCACACACAGAAATACACCAGAAGCTTCTTCCCCGGGTCACCATGCCTCTAAGGACCCCAAGAGTGGCAGGTTGGAGAGGTCGCTGCAGCAGGGGCCCAGCATTTGCCCTTTGGGGCCTGGCTGCATTCCCAACCCAGATACACACCCTGGGGCCCATCAGAGAGTGCCCCTAGGATCCAGGCTCCAGCTCGACTCTTGGCTCCATGGAGGGAGTTGGGGGGAAGGAGGAGACGCCACAAAAAGAGAATGCCTCCCCTTCAAAAAGACCTTGTTCACAGGCCTGCGGTGGGCAGGGGGAGTCTCTGCTCCCCACAAAAGGACCAGCAAGATCCAAGCCCTCCATTGTGCCCCTCCCATCCCAATACCAGTTAGAAGAAACAATCCTGGAGGCATGTGTGTCATGATTGCCATAGACTGTGAGTCCCTTACCCAACCCCTCAATGTATAGATGGGGAAACTGAGGCCCAGGGACGAGAAAAGCTTTTCTCAAAACGACAACAGTGTCAGGGCAGACAAGATACTGGGCCTCTGGGTCATGGTCCAGTCCCTTCCATCTACAGCTTACCACTCCGTCACTTGACGACTCCCTGCATGTCCTAAGTGTACATCACGCGCCAAACTCCATGCTGAGGGGAAGGATAAAAGAACAGGCAAAACAAGTGCTTCATCCTTCAGGCCTTCCCAGTAGGAATCTCAGGATCAGCGTGAGTAGTAACACATCGGCTGACGGCAGGGTGGCATGTTCAGCTGACAGAGCACACTCCCCCCCCCGCCTCTTAGTTCAACTTACTTCATCCTCCCCACAAACCCCCAGATCCATGTTTGAACTCCAATCTGCAATGGAGGTCCAGCTTGTAAGCCAGAGCTGACATCAAAACCCCGGGCGCCCGACTCAGGCCCTGGCCATTTCATCCCCTCCAGAGCTGCCTTCTTTCCCTGGCTGCTTTCCAGGGCCTAAAGTCGTAGTGTCTCTCTCTCTCTCTCTCTCTCCCCCTCTCTCTCACCTCCCTAGCACTCCCCTCCACCCCCTTGCTGACACACACACACATATCAAACACCTGGAACACAGCTAGGTGTTCAGTCAGAGCTGGATGTTTGGGAAAGAGCCTGCTGGTATTCTCATTCTTCACAGGTGAGCGAGTGCAAACCCCACACCCGGACCCCCTGCCCATGAGGGACAGGGGGTACCAGCCTGGGCCCTGTCCCCAGCAACTGAGACCTGAATACAGGAAACCAGCTATGGGTCTGGCCCTTTGCACCAATAACCCATTTATTTTCAGCTTCCCCGGGGCAAACATAGTATTTAGTAAGTTCCTAAGTATCAGTCATGTGTCAGGCTCTTTACCTCTCGCGACAATTCTTCCGGGGAAGTGGCATTATCCTCATTTGACAAGTTAGAAAATGGCATAGAGAGGGGGTGTAGCTTGGCCAAAATAGCACAGCTATTTTGACCAGAAAGTTTGGTCACGAGCAGACCTTTCCAAACTTGAGACTCAGACTGAGAAAGGTGCCAGACAGTCCCTTAAAAACAGAATCACCCATGGCCTCCAGAGGACATCACCACACGCCTCCCCCTTGCCCAGCCTGGGTTAGGAACCCCCTTACCTGCAGTAGGGCAGTGGCTGCAACCGCAGGGCTAAACGGCTCCGTCTGGGTCCTGGCCCCAGCCTCAGCCTCTGCACTCTCTGGCAATTGCAGAAATGAGGAAACAGAGACTATCACTGCCAAGTCACCCCTGGGAGGAAATGCTGTGACCTTAGGGCCTCTTGTTGAATGCCACAGGAGCCTCCAAGCTGGGCCACCAGGCCCTGGGTACTGCGCAGAGGTTCCTCACAGAGCCAGGGGCAGGATGGGGCGTGGGCAAAGGCCCAGTGCCAGGGAGCTGGCTGAGAGAGAAGAGAGTGAAAGCAGGAAAGTGCAGTGCGCACTCAGGAGAAGGGAGCGTGAGGGTGAGGAGGAGAGAGGAGAAATGAGTGACCAAGAAAACGGGAGGAGGAGGAGGGCGTCAGGCAAACCACAAGAGGGCAGAGGAAGAGATGGCCAGGCACAAGGAGAGAGAGACTAAACATCACATCGGAGGAGCTGAGAGTAATGAGGACCCGCAAGGACAAAGGCCAAAGGGGTCCAAAGAGCAAAAGAGGAGACTGAGGAGTGTGTGTCTGCACTGTCTGGGTCTGTGCATCTGGGGATGGGGGCGAGAGAAAATGAAAGAAGGAACGGAGAAGAGGGAGAGGCCTCGGGAGTAGGAAAAGGATGAGGACAGATGCTCAGCAGCTGCAGTCAGTGGCGTGAGCGGGAGTCCCTGGGGACCAAGAAGCACTGAGTCCGGGAATCCTGGGGGACCCAGTGCTGAGGGGCAGGGAGGAAGCTGCCTGAGACCCTGAGCCGGAGCTGACGGTCTGTGAGTTCATGCAGGAGTGAGGGGCAAGGGGCGTGGGCCGTCGGGGCGAGCACAGGTGAATTTTTGAGTGCAAGTGTGGACGTGTGTGTGAACATGAGCTGAGTGGAGCCTTCCGATGTGCATAAGTGAGGGGTGAGCCAGAGTCCCTGCCGCAGTTTCCAGTCCATTCGCCCGCTCATTCATTCAACCAACCAACCAACCAACCCTGACTGAGCAGTCCCAGGCCCAGGCACTCTGGTGGACCCGAAGGAGGCAAGACCCTCAGATCCATCAGTGGATCCAACTCCCTCCTGCTCAGAGAGGGAAACTGCGATCCAGACAGAACCCAGGTCCCACAGCAAGGCAGTTGCCGAGCAGAGCTGGGAGTGTGCCCAGCCCCAGCTCCACCCTGGGTGTCTGGGCTAGCCCCCTCCTCCTGCTGCCTCTTACCAAAGTCAAAAATGGCTCTCAAAGGACAAACCCCCTTCACGTGTGCCTCAGCCTAAAAAACCAGAGCTAAGCCCCTGCCCCCTCCCCAGCTTCACCCCCACCACACACAGGCAGACACACTCAAACCGCTCAGAGCTTGCACGTGAGCTTGCACACTCACACACACTCAGCACATGCTCTCATGCAAGACGCCCACTCACATGGTGTTCCTCCACTCACACGCACACTCACCCTGACTGTGCCCTTACTCACGCCTGCCAGGCTCTCCTTCCCCAAGTTCATGCTCCCAACTGCTCCGTACTCGTCCACCACACACACTCTGCCCAAGTCCCAAGATGCAGCCCCGACCTCCTGCCAGGGACTATGAAACAGGCCCAGTTTAGTCATTCCTCCTTGTCTCCCTTAGAGGCCTTTCAGCCTTGAGTGCCCTGAGACACAAGAGGACATAGCCTGTATATGCATGTAGCTTTCATGCAAATCACCCCCCTGAGAGGCGAGGGCCAACCCAGAACTGCGGTCCAAAAACAGTTTAACCTCCTCAGCCCACCTCCTCAGCCCTCCTCCAGCTTCCCCACCCTGCCCTCCCAGGAGGGACATCAGGTTTGGGAAGGATCTCTGGGATCAACCAGCCTCCATTGGCCAGAGCTTCCAGGACATCTGTACATGGGCAATTACATATCAGCACCTCAGCTCGCATTTGCTCACTTTGGGAGGCTGAGGTGGGAGGATTGCTTGAGCCCAGGAGTTCAAGACCAGCCTGGACAACATAGTGAGACCTCGTCTCTACAAAAATCAAAAAGTTAGCCAGGCGTGGTGGTGTGCACCTGTAGTCCCAGCTATTTAGGAGGCTGAGACGGCAGGATCACCTGAGCCCAGGAGATCAAGGCTAAAGTGAGCCATGATCATGCCACTGCAATCAACCTGGGTAACAAGAGTGAAATCCTGATTCAAAAAAAATTTTTTTAAATAAATACATAGCAGGGCACAATGGCTCAAGCCTATAATTCCAGCACTTTGGGAAACTGAGGCAAGAGGATTGCCTGAGCTCAACTTAGTGAAACCTCATCTCTACAGTAAATCAAAAAATAGGCTGGGCATGGTAGTGTGCACCTGTATTTCCAGCTATTTGGAAGGCTGAGGTGGAAGGAAACCTGAGCCCAGCAGGTCGAGGCTGCGGTGGACATGAGTGTGCCACTACACTCCAGCCTGGGCAACAGAGTGAGACTCTGGCTCAAAAATACATACATACATACATATCAGCACCTCTTTTGAGATTATCAATAAAGCAGTGTAGGTTGGTGGACATTATTGTCAATATTTTACAAATAAGGAAATGAGTTTGACATTCTCGCAGCCCACATCCATTCTGTTAGCAAATTCTGTCAGCTCTACTTAAAAATATATCTAAATTGGAATCTAATCAAACCTCTAGATATAACCTTGAGTTTGCAGGAAATGCAGGGGTCAGAGGAATAAATTAAAGGACCTCCACCAAGGAAGAAGACATCAGTGTCCAGAATGCAGGACATTCTACAGGACAACGGGCCCAGTTCTTTCCTCAAATCAATCACATGGAAACAAAAAACGAACACTAACAACAGGGAGGGGATTGCTCCAGATTGAAAGAGACACAAGCCGGTTTGGTGGCTCAGCCTGTAATCCCGCGCCTTAGGAGGCTGAGGTGAGTGGATTGCCTGAGCCTGCGGGTTCGAGACCTGCCTGGTCAGGCGAGACCTCATCTCTACAATAAATCAAAAAATCAGCCAGGCGTGGTAGCGCATGCCTTTAATTCCGGCTACTTGGAAGGCTGAGGCGGAAGGATCGTCGGAGCCCAGCAGGTCAAGGTGTGGTGGCTGTGAGCGTGACACTGGACTTCAACCTGGGTGACAGAGTGGGACTCCGACTCAAAGGAAAAAAGAGGGAGAATAAATGTGTATTGTTTTAAGCCACCAAATTTGTGGTAACTTGTTACATCAGCCATAGGAAAGGAACACAGGAACTATAGGGATTTGTCGTACTCTTCTCTCTCTTTTTGTGTATGTTTGAGAACTTTCCTAATGAAGTTGTGATTGAGCATGCACAACTCACAACACTGCCTATGAAACAGTCTTGCCAAGGAAATGGAAACAGAATCAGTAAGTTAAACCACCAGGTTTACAGGAAACACAGACAGGAACAAATCCTAGGAATATGCTCAACAAACTCAGTTAGGAATGATACAGAACAACCTGGTTTCCTCAATAAATAAATTCTGAGTGAAAAAAAAAAAGATGTAGGGAGAAACGATAGATGTAAAGAGAACTAAGAGGCACAGCAACCAGGGGCAAAGTCTGATGACTCATGCCTGTAATCTCAGTACATTGGGATACTAAAGCAGGAGGATCGCTTGAGCCTAGAGTTCAAGACCAACCTGGGTAACATAGTGAGACCTCATCTCTACAATAAATCAAAAAACTAGCTGGGCATGGTGGTGCACACCTGTAGTTCCAGCTACTTGGAAGACTGAGGTGGAAGGATCACCTGAGACCAGCAGGTCGAGGCTGAGGTGGCCACGAGCGTGCCACTGCACTTCAGCCTGGGCGACAGAGTGAGCCTACATGCCTTTTCTCCCAACTACTCGGAAGGGTGAGACAGGAGGAGGCTGAGACGGGAGGAGCACTTGAGGCCAGATTGTAGAGGCTGCAGGGAACCAGGATGGCAACACTGCACTCCAGCCTGGTTGACAGCATGAGACCCTGTCTCAAAAAAAATAAAATAAAATAAGGAAAAGATATAGCAACAAATTGCTACATGTAAGTCTTTTTTGGACCTGATTCAAACAAAAGAAAGAAAAAATAAATTGAATAGACAATTAGAAATTTGAACACATTGCATATTCAATTATATTAAGGAATTAATGCTAACTATTAGGTTTCATGTTATATTTTACAGTTATGGTAAAAGAGAATTCTTCTCAACCGGGCTCGGTGGCTCAGTCTGTAATTCTGCGCCTTTGGAAGGGTGAGGTGAGTGGATTGCCTGAGCCCGTGGGTTCGAAACCCGCCTGGGCAACTTGGTGAGACCTCATCTCTACAATAAATCAAAACTTAGCCGGGCGTGGTAGCGTGCACCTGTAGTTCCAGCTACTTGGAAGGCTGAGGCGGAAGGATCGCCGAAGACCAGCAGGTCGAGGCTGCGGTGGCCGGGAGTGGCCACTGCACTCCAGTTTGGGCAACAGAGTGAGACTCCAACTCAAAAAAAAACAAAAAAAAGAAAAACAAAAGAGAGAATTCTTCTCCTTTAGAGATACACACAAAATATTTACAGATGAAATGATGCATTTGAAATTGCATCAAATAATATAGAACCCATCTCAGTTAAGATAACGGGTTGATAATTGTTGAAGCTGCTGAGGAAACATGGGAATCCATCATACCACTAAGTGCACTCTTGCATATGTTTTCAATTTTTTGTTTGTCTTATAAACAGAGTCTCACTGCACATTACAGCTCATGTCTGTAATCCCAGCACTTTGGGAGGCTGAGGTGAGAGGATTGACTGAGGCCACAGGTTCAAGACCAGCCTGGGCAACTGGGGGAGACCTCATCTCTACAATAAATCAAAAAACTTAGCTGGGTGTGGTAGCGCGCACCTGTAGTTCCAGCTGCTTGGAAGGTTGAGGCAAAAGGATCGCTTGAGCCCAGCAGGTTGAGGCTACGGTGGTTGTGAGCATACCACTGCACTGCAGCCTGGGTGACAGAGTGAAACTCTGATTCAAAAAAAGAAAAAGAAAAAGAGAAACAGAGTCTCACTCTGTTACCCAGGCTGGAGTGCAGTGGTGCAATCTTGGCTCACCGGAATCCCCACTCTTTGGGCTCAATCAATCCTCTAGCCTCAGCCTCCTGAGTTGCTGGGACTATAGATGCAAGCCACCAAACCCAACTAATTTTTTTTTTTTGAAAGCAGGATTTATTGAGAGCACAGAAAAGCCCCCACAGCAGAAGGAGACCCAAAGGGTTGCCCTCCCAGTTAATTTTTTAAAAATTTTTTATAGAGACAAGGTTTTGCTATATTGTTCAAGTTGGTCTTGAACTCTCAGCCTGAAGTGATCCTCCCTCCTCAACCTCTGAAAGCACTAGGATTACAGGCATCAGCCACTGTGCACAGCAAGCTTTCAATTTTTAAATAATTTTTTAAAAAAGTTTTTCTTGGCCAGACTCAGTGGCTTAGCCTGTAATCCCAGTACTTTGGGAAGCTGAGGTGAGTGGATTGCCTGAGCCTGCAGGTGTGAGACCAGCCCGGGCAACTTGGTGAGCCCTCATCTCTACAATAAATCAAAAAAATTAGCCAGGCATGGTAGCACGCGCCTGTAGTTCCGGCTACTTGGAAGGCTGAGACGGAAGGATCACCAGAGCCCAGCAGGTTGATGCTGGGGTGGCTGTGAGTGTGCCACTGCACTCCAGCCTGGGTGATGGAGTGAGACTCCAACTAAAAATTTAAAAAAATTTTTTTAAAAAGGTTTTCTTCTTGTTTGTGTTTTAAAGTAATTCAGCACTCATTGAGATTTTCGAGATCAGAATAGCAGTGAAAAAGAAAATTGTCCCAATGTTATATAATGGATCACTGTGTCTTGGGGTGTAATTTTGTTGTGATAGAACCCTCTTGGAATGTTATGTGCTGAATCTCATTTGATGTAGATGGAAATGAACATGAGGTCACCGGAAAAGCTCTCTTAACTGCCACAAAAGAGGCCATAATAACAATGAAGATGCTGACATCAAAGATGCATATAAAGGGTTTGAATAAATTTGTTTCACAAAATTTGAGAGTGTAAAAAAGAAATATTTATAGAGTAACAAACTACTGCCGAGAACAATTAACATGTAAGTTAATTGTTACTGAAGGAATAAATTGAAATCACATAGAGGCACCTGACAACATCAGTGGTTCTCCACCGGGGACTATTCTTCCCTCTAGGGGACAATTGCCAATGTCTGGAGGTATTTTTTGGTGGTCACAACTAGAGATGGGATAGGGCTGGAGGCAGAGGCTAGGGACGCTGCTAGACGTCCTGCAATACACAGAATAGTCCCTCCAACAAAAAAACTCATTGGCTCAAAATGTTAATAGTGCTGAGACTGAAAAATTCTGGAGTTTATTATCTATATTCGTAAGAGTCTATATATTCATGTTGGCCTAAAAAAAAATCTCTCTTGGGAGTTTATCATCAGGAAAACAGGAGATTCTTCTTTTAAGAGTTGTCTTGTGTTTGGGTTTATACGTTTCTGTTTTTTGTTTTTTTTGGAGTTGGAATCTCACTTTGTCACCCAGACTGGAGTGCAGTGGCACACTCGCGACCACCTCCAGCGTCAACTCCCTGGGCTCTGGCAATCCTTCCGCCTCAGCCTTCCAAGTAGCTAAAACTACAGGTGCACACTATCACACCTGGCTAATTTTTTATTTATTGTAGAGAGGAGGTCTCACCAAGTTGCCGGGGCTGGTCTCGAACCCACAGGCTCAGGCAATCCACTCGCCTTGGCCTCCCAAAGTGCTGGGATTACAGGCTGAGCCACCGAGCCCAGCCTATAAGATATTTAAAGATTCATTCATCAAATACACTTATTTAAAATTTAAATTCTGAGGCACCCAAAGTGGTGATTTGGGGAACACTGAGGTTGTACGTAAGGTTCACATGAAGCTGTTTCTTCCCGTGTCCTAAAGAGAAAGTCTCGCTCCAGTCACACGCACCAGTTGGAAAACAAAGTTGAAATGGTGGATTCTGACTTTTCTGATCCAGCTTTCTTTTACTACTGGTAACATGTTTTTATCAGATTAAGTTGCAGATTTTGGAGACTTTATAAAATGAGGAGCCAGCTTGGCTACAGTGCATGGATCAAGTATTAATGCAAAGGTCTAAGAATTTACATTTGGAGAAGTGCAAATGATAAGCTGTTTCAAAGTTACAATGTGCCTGAAAAAGAAAAAATTGAAGACTCAATGACCACAGCAAGCTAGCATGCAGCTTACCCATTGAAAGGGTCTCCTGGCCAGGTGCAGTGGTTCATGCCTATAATCCCAGCACTATGGGAGGCCAAGGTGAGAGGATTGACTGAGCCCACGGGTTCGAGACCAGCCTGGGCAACTTGGTGAGACTTCATCTCTACAATAAATCAAAAAATTAGCCAGACATAGTGGCACGTGCCTGTAGTTCCAGCTACTTGGGAGGCTGAGTCGGAAGGATTGCCTGAGCCCAACAGGTCAAGGCTGCGGTGGTTGGGAGTGTGCCACTGCCCTCCAGCCTGGGTGAGAGAGAGATACTCCTACTCAAAAAAAAAAAAAAAAGAAAAGAAAAGAAAAGAAAGGATCTCTTGCTGCAGTGCAGTGGTGTGGTCACAGCCTGGAATGAGAGGTGTGAACCACTGCCCCTGGCCTAAAAATAGTCTTTGCAGGTAGTTTGGATCCTTAACCTGGAGCCTACTGAAGATTATCGCCCATGCTGGTCTTGAACTTCAGGCCTCAACCTGTCTTGTCATTACAGCCTCCCAAAAGTACTGGAATTTACAGGCCTGAGCCACAGAACCCAGCCTCTCATTCGGTTTTAATAAATTTGTACAAGCCAAAAAAAAATTTTTTTTTAAATGATGGCTGGGCACTGTGGCTCACACCCGTCATCCCAGCATTTTGGGAGGCAAGGCAGGAGGGTCACTTGAACGAAGGAGTTTGAGACCAGCCAAGGTAACATAGCAAGAACCTGCCTCAAAAATATTTTTTTTAAATTAAATAAATGTACTTTCAACTTTAGATGATGAAGGGGTAGATAGATCGATCTAAAATCTGGTCACTGCTCACGACTTCCACTGCTGCAGCCCTGGTCCAAGTCCCTCTATCTCCTCATTGAACTGCAGCCTCCCCACTGGTCTCCCTGCTTCTGCCCTTGTGCTTCCTTTACTCTGTTCTCAACACCACAGAGCGGTTGAACCCACAGAACATCAGACAGGGCTGGGCATGGTGGCCTGTAATCCCAGCACTTTGGAGACTGAGGTGAGAGGACCGCTTGAACCCAGGAGTTTAAGGCCATCCTGGGTAACAGAGAGAGAACTTATTTCTACACAAAATAAAAAACATGAGTCAGATCACAACACTCCTCTGCTCAAAACCTTCCAGTGGCTTCCATCTCCGAGGAAAAGCCAAAGTCCTTTGAGGCCCTGTAAGGCCTGGCCTCATCCCTCATTTTACATCTTCTGGTCTCTCTGCCTAGAACATTCTCTCCCAAACACCCAAAGTTCAGGTCTTTCCTCAAAGGCCACTTTCTCAGTGAGGCCTTTCCTGACTACGCTAATAAATTACAGCCACCCCCTACATTCCCTGGATCCCTATTCTGCTTTAATCTTCTCCACAGCTCTCATGACATCTAACATACCATATATTTTACTGATTTACTTTGCTCATTATCTGTCTCCCAACTAAATTGCAATCTTAGCCAAGTGTGGTGGCTCACCCCTGTAATCCCAGCACTTTGGGAAGCTGAGGCAAGAGGACTGCCTGAGACCACGGGTTTGAGACCAGCCTGGGCAACTTGATGAGACCTCGTCTCTACAATTAATCAAAGAGTTAGCTGGGCATGGTGGCACACACCTGTAGTTCCAGCTACTTGGAAGGCTGAAGTGGAAGGATAGCCTGAGCCAAACAGGTTGAGGCTGCGGTGACTGTGAGCATGCCACTGTACTTTAGTCTGGATGATAGAATGAGACTCTGACTCAAAAAACAACAAAAAAAAATTATAATCTTCTTGAGTTTGTTTCTTGCTATATCCTGAGATCTGAACATTGCCTGGCACATTGCAGGTGCTGGACAGTTTACTGATGGAATGAATGAATGAGATTAGAGAGAGGAAATGACTTACCCAGGTAACATAGCTGGTAGGTAGCAGAGCTGGCATTAGGACACAAACACATTAAACCCTAGCTTGGTCCTGACAACTGTGTTGTTCAGTTCTTTCTGCTCTGGCAACCTGTCCTTCACCTAAAGTGGTATGGACACTCACTTCTGAGTGTAGCTCTTCTCGTTAGTAGATGGAGAATAATGTGGGAGGCTTTTGTCTTGTTTTGTTTTGTAGCGCTGGAGTTTCACTATGTTGCCCAGGCTGGTCTGGACCACCTAAGTCTCCTGAGTAGCTGAGACTACAGGCACATGCCACCATGTCCCTTCTATGGGTTTTAGAATCAAAGAGACTTGAATTCAAATCTTGATTGCCACCTACTTTCTATGTGAACTTGAAAAAGCCAAATTACCTCTTTGAGCCTCAGTTTCCTAATCTGCAAGATGGGAGTAATCATATAGGAATAATCACAACCTCATTCTGTTGTGAAAAATATGAGATCAAAAAAAGGTTAAAAAATCGGAAAGGAGAAACAAAACTCATTTTTACAGACAATATGACTATTTACATTTTAAAATTGGAGCAATTCCATGGACAATTAGAACAAACAAATAAACTAGATTTCTGGATATAAAATCAACTTATAAAAAGCATCACATTCCTATAAATAAGGAATTAAACAGAAAACCTTATTATTATTATTATTTGAGTTGGAGTCTCACTCTGTCGCCCAGACTGGAGTGCAGTGGCTGGAGCGGCCACCGCAGCCTCGACCTGCTAGGCTCCGGTGATCCCTCCGCCTCAGCCTTCCAAGTAGCTGGAACTACAGGCGTACACTACCACGCCCGACTAATTTTTTTTTTTTTTTTGAGTTGGAGTCTCACTCTGTCGCCCAGACTGGAGTGCAGTGGCCACTCCCAGCCACCGCAGCCTCGACCTGCTGGGCTCTGGCGATCCTTCCGCCTCAGCCTTCCCAGTAGCCGGAATTACAGGCATGCGCTACCACGCCCGGCTGATTTTT
>NW_007232374.1:16832-28184 GCF_000164805.1 Carlito syrichta
CTCAGGCAATCCACTCACCTCAGCCTCCCAAAGGCGCGGGATTACAGACTGAGCCACCTGGCCAGGCTTTTTTTGTTGTTGTTGACCAAAGATGTGCAAGGTCTTGATGGAGAAAATTATAAAGATCATTGAAAAAATAAACAAGAATTAAATAAATGGGTAGATGTACCATATTCATGCATAGGACTGTTAATATCATAAAAGTATCAATTCTTCCCAACTTAATCTATAAGTTCAGTGCCAGTTCCATTAAAGTCCCAGTGTTTTCCAAGAAATTTTGCAAGCTGATCTTAAAATTCCAAATGAAAAAAGCAAAGAGCCAAGAGAAGGCAAAAAATGTTTGAAGAACAAGGACATATGATAGAACTTTCCTTATAATATATCGTCTTATTATAAAGTTACAGTATTGGCCAGGGGTAGTGACTTATGCCTTTAATCCCAGAACTTTGAGAGGCCGAGGCAGGAGAATTGCTTAAGGTCAGGAATTTGAGACCTGCCTGGACAACATAGTGAGACCATGTCTCTACAAAAAATTTTTAGAATTAGCTGGACATGGTGGTGTAAGCCTGTAGTCCTAGTTACTTGGAAGGCTGAGGCAGGAGAATCACCTGAACCCAGGAGTTCAAGGCTGCAGTGAGCTATGATTGTGTGCCTACCCCGCTCCCAGCCTGGACAACAGAGCAGGGCCCTTTCTCTTAACAAAATAAATAAATAAAGTTATAGTATGAAGACAGAGTGGTATTAAGAAAGTGATAAGCAGGCCAGGCTCAGTGGCTCAGCCTATAACCCCAGCACTTTGGGAGGCTGAGATGAGTGGATTGCCTGAGACTGTGGGTTTGAGACCAGCCCGGGCAACTTGGCAAGGCCTTGTCTCTACAATAAATCAAAAATTAACCAGGTGTGGTAGCGCATGCCTGTAGTTCCGGTTACTTGGAAGGCTGAGGCGGAAGGATCGCTGGAGCCCAGCAGGTCAATGCTGGGGTGGCCATGAGTTTGCCATGGCACTCCAGCCTGGGCAATAGAGTGAGACTTCAACTCAAAAAAAAAAAAAAGAAAGGGATAAGCAAACAGTCCAAAGGAAAAAAATAAAGACCCCAGGAGTAGAAAACACATATATGGGACATTTGACACATATGACAAAGTTGCCATTACAGATTAATAAGAATAGATATTGGAGTGATGATTAGCTATTCATTAGGAAAAAATAATAATAAAATTAGATCCCTAACTCACACCATATCCAGAATTTGAGTCCAAATGGAATAATGACCTAACTGTCATTATTATGACAAAATATGAAAGAAAAATTTGGGAAGAAAATAGTGGAGAATGTCAGTATAATCACAGGTAGGGAAAAACTTCTTAAATTAAGACACGGAAATTACAAACAATAAAGAAAAGTCGGATACATTTGACCACCTACATTTGAAAACTTGTACATCACAAGATGTTATAAAACTCACCAAAAGAGACAAGCCACAGATCAGGAGAAGATACTTGCAACACATATAGCAAATAATTTTCAGGCATTTTATAATATAAATTCTATAAGTCAATAACTTTAAAAACAAACCCAATAGAAAAATGGGTCAAAGAAGAAATAGGCAATTCAGAAGAAAAGCCTGCATGACCAGGAAACATGAAAATATGATCAACATTTTGGGAAATCAGGAGCCTAAGATAAAACAATCACCCACCAGATTGGAAAAAATTCAAGCATGCCACTTCCAAGTAGGGGGCGGCGGGGGAGGACATGGAACAATGGAGATGCTCATTGCATGCATAAAGGGGGTATAACCGTCACCACTGTTTTGGAAATTAACTTCATAATAAAGTTGAAAATGTGAACTTTCTTCTTAGGTATTTGTCAAAAATATTAAACACATAGATAAAGAAACATATTTGTGTGTTTCTACAATGCAATCCTGTAATATGTTAAAATAAACAGAGTTACATGTAATAACAAGGTTAATAAACATAACGGCAAACCTAGAAAGCATGTTGTCAAAGAATAACTATATCGCAATACCGTTCCTTAAAACTTTGAAACATTATTATGTTGGAAACTGCAACACATATGCACCAGTATATAAAGACAAATGCCAGACATGACTACCTCTGAGGAGGGGAAGGGGACAGGATTGGTGTGGGTTCACAGGAGGCTTCTGTTATGTCTGTCATAATCTATTTGACTCGGCAGTGGATATTCGTAATTTTTTTCTTTTTTTTTTTTTTGAGTGAGTCTCACTCTGTTACTCAGACTGGAGTGCAGTGGCCGCTCCCGGCCACTGCAGCCTCGCCTGCTGGGCTCCGGCGATCCTTCCACCTCAGCCTTTCAAGTAGCTGGAACTACAGGTGCGCGCTACCACATCCAGCTCATTTTGATTTATTGTAGAGATGAGGTCTCGCCAAGATCCCCAGGCGGGTCTCGAACCCCGCGGGCTCAGGCAATCCACTCACCTCAGCCTCCCAAAGCACTGGGATTACAGGCTGAGCCACCGAGCCCAGGCTATTCGTAATATTAAACTGTATATTATATCTATTTTATATCTCTATGTAATATATACCTATATGTCTGTATCTATCTCTATATATAAAATGCATGAGCCTGAGATTAGCCAAGATTTTTTTTTTTTTTTTTGAGTGAGTCTCACTCTGTTACTCAGACTGGAGTGCAGTGGCCGCTCCCGGCCACTGCAGCCTCGCCTGCTGGGCTCCGGCGATCCTTCCACCTCAGCCTTTCAAGTAGCTGGAACTACAGGTGCGCGCTACCACATCCAGCTCATTTTGATTTATTGTAGAGATGAGGTCTCGCCAAGATCCCCAGGCGGGTCTCGAACCCCGCGGGCTCAGGCAATCCACTCACCTCAGCCTCCCAAAGCACTGGGATTACAGGCTGAGCCACCGAGCCCAGGCTATTCGTAATATTAAACTGTATATTATATCTATTTTATATCTCTATGTAATATATACCTATATGTCTGTATCTATCTCTATATATAAAATGCATGAGCCTGAGATTAGCCAAGATTTTTTTTTTTTTTTTTGAGTGAGTCTCACTCTGTTACTCAGACTGGAGTGCAGTGGCCGCTCCCGGCCACTGCAGCCTCGCCTGCTGGGCTCCGGCGATCCTTCCACCTCAGCCTTTCAAGTAGCTGGAACTACAGGTGCGCGCTACCACATCCAGCTCATTTTGATTTATTGTAGAGATGAGGTCTCGCCAAGATCCCCAGGCGGGTCTCGAACCCCGCGGGCTCAGGCAATCCACTCACCTCAGCCTCCCAAAGCACTGGGATTACAGGCTGAGCCACCGAGCCCAGGCTATTCGTAATATTAAACTGTATATTATATCTATTTTATATCTCTATGTAATATATACCTATATGTCTGTATCTATCTCTATATATAAAATGCATGAGCCTGAGATTAGCCAAGATAATTAGGAGAATAGGAAGATAAGAAATCTGAGAACATGCTGCATTATACATCAAAGCTTACTATGAAGTTACGATTTACGACACTGCGGTATAGAGACAGGGATAAGTAAACAGGGCAAAGGAACAGAATAAGAGTCCTCACAACCCCATCCACACAGTGGGATAGTACCTGTTTCTTAAGAAGTATGACATAATTATATAAGATCATGCCTGTAAAAGCATCCAGCTTGGTGTCTGGTACCCAGGGAGCATGTGACAGATGCTAGCTAGCTGTTTTTGTTATCAGCTTTGTGCTGAGTCCCTGGGCCATCGGAAGCAGCACTCAGTCAGGAGAGGTAGCCCCTCTTAATCTTTGATGTGACTGCGACCCCGGCTCTGCTCCTGCCTCTTGCTCATCTGTGCCCCTCTGGCTGCCCCAGTGCACAAGCAGTGCCCTAGGGGAGGCTGAGAATTGAGGATGATGTTACTGAGCAGTACTCCCAAGGACCTTGAGGACCTGTGCAGGGGAGGTTTTGTGATAAGTACAGGCAGTTGCATCACTCTGTGTGCGTGAGTGTGTGTGTGTGCAGGGAAGATATTTGTGGGACCATATGGAGCAGCTTTGTTTGCAGTGAATGGATGGAGGTTTTTTCCTTGTTTGTGAGCATGCGTGTTTTATCCTCTGAGAGAAAATTCTGCTTCTGCATCATGTGAGGGGATATTGTGACAGTTACTGACAGTTTGTATATTGTGTACAGTGAGGGTCATGGGTTGTATCTGTGGATGACAAGGGTCTTACTGTGTGTTGTGAAGTGTCTCCATGGGTGCTGAGAGTGTGTTTTGTGGGGTGTATGTGAGAGAATGCTACATCTGTTTGTGAGTGTGTTAAACACACTGAGGGGTAAGAGGATGCGTGATATGTCTATAGGCAACAAAGGGAGGTTGTGTGTCCATGAGGGGGTGCTGACAAGAGAAAAGGCAGGCATCACCTAGCTCTGGAGACCCTTCCAGAATCTGATCAGCCTTAAGGATTCTGTGGGACAGCTAGACAGCAGCTCAACCTGACGCTCTCACCCAGGCCACCAGCCCCTTACCTGAGAAACAGCAGGATGGTGGTGCAGAAGGTGACACAGGGGCTGAGGGGCATGGGGGAGCCTCTGAGAGCGCGTTTCCTGGACAGCTTCTCAGGGAACTCAGGAAGCAGGGATGCGTAGGGAGGAGGCAGAAGACAGGCCCAGGCGTGTGACTCACTTTACCCTCCAATGGGCAGAAGCAGGATGGAGGATTAGGAGAGGCCTGCCTCAGGCTCTGCTGAGGGCGGGGCATCTAGAGGCCAGGAAGCCAGCTCCTGGGGTGGGGCCCCAACCCCAAGGTTACAGGGAATATCCACATCCAGCCAGGGACTCTCCGCATACCAGCTAAACCAACAATACTGGGCTGGTCGCATCCGATGCTGAGCTCCTCTGGGAGGAAGGGGTGGGCCTGGGCTGATAGGGGAGGAAGGAACAGGGTCCCTTGTCTGAGAAGGAGCTGGTCCTGACTTAGAGAAAGTCCCAGCCCTGTCCTCAGAAGCCTGAGGGAGAGGGCTACAGCCCTGTCCTCAGGAGCCCAAGCTTCAACGGGCACAGCCCTGAATCCAATGAGCCCAAGCTGATGGAAAAAACTCAAAGTTGCTTTCAGAAGACTCCTCATCTGAGGGGACACACCACAAGTCTTGGCCACAAGAGACTACAGTCCAGTGGCTGTGACATAACCCTGTCCACAGGTGACCCCAACCAAGGAGGAGACAGCCCTGCCTTCAGGGAGGCCCAGGCTGCTGAGAAAAGAAAATTCTGCCTTCTGAAGCCATTTCCAGCTGCAAGGGAGACAAGGTCATCCCAGTCTTCATAAGCCCCCAGTCCGAGAAAGACCAACCCTTGTTCTGAGGAGTTCTTAGTCTGAACAAGGCAGAGGACCACAGATCTGGCCAAAGCCTGAGACTGTGCCTGGAGCTCCAACTTGACATGTTCTGCACTGAAAGCCACTCCTTGTCTCTACCTTCACTCCCCTCACCAAAATTTCTGATTGGGCTTAGTAGGAAGCAGAGGTGTTAGGCCACAGCAGAAAGCAACCTGGGCCATGGCACAGGTGGACACTCTCAAATACCAACTCTAAGGACCCACTAAATCAAGGTCTGAGCTCCGTCTCTGTTCCTCAGTCTGAGCCCTCCACCAAATGTCTCTGAGCCTGTTTCCTGGGTCTGCAACAGAGAAACATACTCCCTACATCACACCTAGCATGATGCCTGGCATGTAGCAGGGATTCCGTGCATGAAAATAATTTTATTTGCCCAAGCTCACGCCTACAAAAAAAAAAAAAAAAAAAAATCAAGGTTTATAACAATCAGTTTTTCTTATTCTACTTCCAGAAATGCCGACCTGGCAGTGCTAGTGGTGGGGCCAGGAAATGACATTTTTAACAGGCACCCAGTGATTCCAAGGTAGCAGTCCATGGAGCAGAGAAGGCTTTGAGGGACTCTGGCCTGGGAGGGGAGAGTTCAGTCACTGGGGGCTCTTTCTAGCCATGCTTCCCTGTCTCCCACAGTGACAGCAGCTGCCCCACTGAGCCACAGGTATGGGTCAAGGATGATGGCATCTCTGATGGAACCCCAAGCTCCACCCACCCCTGCCTCTTGGAAGACTGGCTGTCCCTGCCCAGTGCTTCCAGCCCTGGCTGAGTTCACCAGGGAGCCTGTGAAAGATCCATACACCCGCCCTGAATCTGAATTGTCAGGGAGATCAGAAATGTCTTCTTAACGTTTCCCAGGTGTCCTCAGTCCTCGGCTCTTTCATCCAACTCTTGGAGCAAGGACCACCATGCTGGGGGGGTTGGGCAGGGAGGCGGAGCCACTGTGCACTCTGAGGTGCTAGGCCCCTGTTTCTTTGACCTCACCCCTCAGGACAACGCACCTAGAAGAAACTAGGGTCAGAGAGGTTCCACGCCTCACACCAAGGTCCCTCAGCTCCTCGTGGAGCTAGGATTACAACTCCAGATCCACACCACAGGCAGGCCTGCTGCCTCCACTCGCAAGACTTGTTCTTTTTACAGTAAACGGAATCTCCACAAAGAAGGTCTTTTTACCCTCCTTTTACCAAAGGAGGCAGTTGAAGTCCAGAGGGGAAATGACTTGCCAGGGTCACACAGCTGTTGAGTCGCAGAGCAGATACGGAGGGTGACTTCCAGACCCTTCTGTGCTTATTCCACAACACCCCTACAGAGTGCTGAGTCTGGTTCCAATGGAGAGGAGCACTTACCACCTCCAGCAAGGGGGCAGATGTACTCGGACAGGTTAGTGAAGAGGGAGAAGGAAACAGAGAAGGGCAAATCCTGTCCCTCCGAGGTTCCACCCTCTGAGCAGGCCCAGACCCATCCGCAGCCTCCCACACACTTCCTCCTGCTTCCACTGAGGCCCAGGGAAGCGAGAGGAGCCAGGGGTTGGCTGGTTGTGGCCGCCCCCGGAGCAGCTGAGGGTGGAGTGTTCAGGTGACTGGACTGCCACAGTCACGATGGATGCCTTCAGTGGCTAGGCTGTACTTTAAAGGTACAATTCCCACTTCACATGCAAGGAAGCAAGGCTCGGAATCGCACAGGCCCACGTACCAGATCCCAACCTACTGGCTGATACCTTTTCACCTCGCCTCTTCCCAGAGGTCCTCTTGGCTGCACTGGCAGAGCAGATACGGAGGGTGACTTCCAAGCCCTTCTGTGCTCATTCCACAACATCCTTGCAGAGCACTAAGCCCAGTTCCAATGGGGAAGAGTTCTCATGACCTCCAGCAAGGGGGCAGTGGGAGGTGTGGGGGCGGTGGCTATCTGCTCCATTATTCACACAAGTCACAGGAAGGAGTGCAGTGGCACATCCAGCCACCGCTACCTCTGGGCCCTGACACACCTCCAGCGAGCCTTTCCTGCCCAGAAATCCCCTTGACCTATACACGAATGAAGGGACTGGAGAGGCTACCACCGCCACTACCACAGTCCTGCTCTGGAGGCTAGTCTTGACTGCATAGCCTCAGTTTAATGCCCAGCACACCCTCCTCTCCCTAGACAAGTCACCACTGGAGAAGACTGCTCTGACGGCTCTGAGAATGGGCTGGGCCCACTGCTAATCTTCCTAGTGAATACAGTGTGCTGGAAAAGAAATGGGAAGACTTTGGCCCGGGAAAACAGGATGTCCTGACTGAAACCCAGATTTCCTAACATGATCTCCCATCTAACCTCACTTCAGTGCTCCAGGCATAACAAAGGACGTTTAACTCCATGAATGGGCTATGTTCTTACCTCTACACCACATCGCATATGCTGTTCCCTCTGACTGAAACAACTTCCCCTCAAGTCCTACCCCATCTGTCACTGTTGTTTCTAGAAGATATTCTTTCATCCTTGCAAAAAAACTTGATTTTATTGGAAACAGTAGGTGCCCAGCTCCAAGGAACATGCTTGGTATATTGCCTATCCACTCTCCTTTGCGGCTCTCTCGGCCAAACTTACCATCAGAAGTGTCCACAGGACCCATTTGCTAGCCAATAACATCTTCTGGGAAAAATTGTGCTTGCTAGATGACTTCTTTCTGCTTAGCACTTATTTTTTTCTTTTTGAGTTGGTCTCACTGTCGCCCAGAGTGCAGTGATATGCTCATGGCCACCACAGCCTCGACGTGCTGGGTTCAGGGCATCCTTCTGCCTCAGCCTTCCAAGTAGCTGGAACTACGCATGCACAGTACCACACTTGGCTAATTTTTGTTTAAAAGCTGGATTTACTGAGAGGACAGAAAAGCTCCCACAGTGGAAGAGGACCCAAGGAGGTTGTCCCCGTCTAATTTTTTGCTTGATTGTAGAGACAAGGTCTCGCCAAGTTGTCCAGCCTGGTCTCGAACTACTGGGATCAGGCAATCCTCTCACCTCGACCTCCCAAAGTGCTGGGATTACAGGCTTGAGCCACGGCACCCAGCTGCACTAATAAGGTATGGTGCTGCCACAACCTTCTTGCAACCATGAGATGTCAAGCCCTCCAGAGAAGATGGAGATGTATAGTAAGAGCATGTTCCCTGGTGGTACTGTTGAGCCCACAAATAATACCTGAAACTGCCTACCTCCAGACTTATATGAACAAAATATTCCCCTATTGATTTCTGCCAGTTATTCCTTGCAGTTGAAACCATTCTTGGCCGGGCGTGGTGGCTGGCCTGTAATCCCAACACTTTGGGAGGTCAAGGTGGGAGAAGTGCTTGAGCCCAGGAGTTCTGAGACCAACCTAGGCACCATAGTGAAACCTCATCTCTTCGATTTTTTTTTTTTTTTGAGTCAGAGTCTCACTTTGTCGCCCAGGTTGGAGTGCAGTGGGACTTGGAAGACTAAGGCAGAAGGATCATCTGAGCCCAGCAGGTCGAGACTGCGGTGGCCATGAGTGTACCACTGCACTCCAGCCTGGGAGACAGAATGAGACTGACTCAAAAAAAAGAAAGAAAGAAAGTAAAAAAAAGATTCCTAACTGATGCATCAGCTCTGGGTTCCAACTTTTAAAAAGGTCACTTTCAGCTGGGAGTGGTGGTTCACACCTATAATCCTAGCACTTTGGGAGGCGGAGGTGAGAGGATTGCCTGAGCTCACGGGTTCGAGCCTAGGCTGGGCAACCTGGTAAGACCTCATCTTTACAATAAATCAAAAAATTAGCTGGGCATGGTGGTGCATGCCTGTAGTCCCAGCTACTTGGAAGGCTGAGTCCAGCAGGTTGAGGCTGCAGTGGCCACTGTACTCCAGCCTGGGTTACGGAGTGAGACTCTGACTCAAAAAAATAAAATAAAAAATAAAAATAAAAAGGTCACTTTCTCCAGCAAACACGCCCTAGCTACTAAAAATGAGCTCAAAGGCCCCTCTTGAAAGCAGTTGCTGCATTGTTCACTTGCCTGTGTGCCCCAGCAGTAAGGTGGGCAGCTGGACCTCGGGTGCTCACCATTTCATTTCTAAATCAGCAGAATCGGCAGATTTGTTAAATGAACCAACACACCTGTAGCTAACTGCTGGCACAGTCTTCTTGAGGGCAAAGACGAGCTTGCAGATGGCTGAACTGAATGACCACCACCCAACCTCTAAGGAAAGGGTAGGGGCATGTGCCCACACACTGGAGTAAGGTGGGTGTCACTCTACTTGGCTAGAAAAGAGAGCCTCTGCTCCTGCACAGGACAGTGCTTCTCAGTGCATGGACCACTTCTGCAGGGCAGTCAAATGTTTCCCTCCGTCTTGGGCCACAGTTAGCCAGAGGCACACTCACCCACCCAACTCATGCTCTACCTTCATGCATGGTTTGGACATGCTCAGCTGTACTCGCAAGGAGAGTAAGACACCCAAGCTTCTGACCCCACCCCTAAAAAACAAATCAAAGTTGTGGTATCTCTTGATAGTTCAAGACATTGTGCCTTTCATAACACTGCAAAAATAAAACTCTGGTTGCAAGTAACTCAGTTCCTGATATTTCCACTTTCACGTGTCACTTTTCTACTTCTCACTTTATGCCCCTTTCAAGGCTGATTCTGTCTCTCAAAACAAGCAGGACATTTGCACATATATCATCAGTTGGATGTGTTCATACATTATTTCATTTAATTCTCAAAACAATCAATACCAGCCGGGCTCTGTGGCTCAGTCTGTAATCGTGTGCTTTGGGAGGCTGAGGTGAGTGGACTGCCTGAGCCCGCAGGTTTGAGACCCGCCTGGACAATTTGGCGAGACCTCACCTCTACAATAAATCAAAAAATGAGCCAGGCATGGTAGTGCACGCCTGTAGTTCCAGCTACTTGGAAGGCTGAGGCGGAAGAATCGCCAGAGCCCAGCAGGTCGAGGCTGCGGTGGCCAGGAGTGTGCCACTGCACTCCAGTCTGGGCGACAGAGTAAGACTCCAACTCAAAAAAAAAAAATCAGTACCTTCGTTTTAACAGAAATAACAGTATATTGGCAATATCCCATGAGCACTATGGGAGCTACTTGCATATGCCATGTGAATCCTTTCTAACAGCTGTGAGTCTTGCATATTCCCATTCTGTAGATGAAGAAACTGAGGTTCAGCAAATAAGCGGTGGGAAGCCAGAACTGTCCAACCCCAAAGCACTTCAAAGCTGGGCCAACCCAGACAAGGAACACATTCTTGGAATAATACCTGAGGGAGAGTCCATCAATGGTTTGGGTATAAAAATTTATTATACATAAAGAATATTACCACTAATGAATGCAGACAGGCTAGGACACCCTGGGACTGGGCAGAGGACGGCTAGCTCTTTGGGAAGTGACAGGTACGGGTGGTTGGGGCCTCATGACAGGCTGATTGGTCCATCTGACAGAAGGGCACATACAGGGCATCGGGGCATCAAGTGGCTACTGTGTGCCCACACTGCTGCCCTGTCTGGTTTGGAGCTTCCAAGGATGGCACGCCCAGAAGCAAGCAAGTGAAGCAAAGGGGCATCCTAAGGTGGCCCGGGCTTACCTCTGAAGTCACAGCAACACCATTGTAAGCAATATGTTTAATCGGATGATTTCCACAAACTATACAGGAAGTTTCTAACCATCACAATTCAGTGAAGTACAAAACATTAAGTTACAGGCTGTGGGAAGAGAAGGCAGCACCAACAGTGGCACCTTCCAATCCTGGTTGTTCTAGGGGCGGAGGGGAAAGGTCTTTTTTTAAACCGAGCCCCTCATCTCAATGTACAAAAGAATTACTCTGATCAATATTAAATTGTATTGAAAACAAAATGAACTAAAAAGCAAATACTATTCTATGTTGGGGTGGAAGTGGGAAGAAAGAATGAGTCCTTCAAAGCGGGGAGACAGCTGGGGGAAGGTCCTGTGGCTGTGACCCCAGGAGGTCACTCACGTTGCTCCATTTTTACTTTTGGTGGTCTCAG
>NW_007232375.1:0-4351 GCF_000164805.1 Carlito syrichta
GCTTTTCTTCCTCCGACCCTCTCCTGGGCCAGCTTCAGCTTCCTTCGCGCACACACCCTCCACCTTCCTCCCGCGGCGCCCCCAGCCTTTCCTTGCAGGCCGCACTGCCGTGGGACGTGGCATCCGGCCCCAACCCCGCTGCCTGCCACCCCGGCTCTCCCCCCACTCTTCCGGCCTCCTGAGGCATCTCCGAGGCCTGTCCCCAGCGAGCCCCGGCCCCTCGGCTCCTTTCTCCTCCGCTGGTCTCTCCACGGGTTCTCGGGCCTAATCCCTTCCTCCCCCACCTCCTTCCGCCACACCCGCCCCTCCGCCTTGGCCTCCCACCTGCCCCCCGCAGCTGCCTCGCTCTCCTGGGCAGCTAGACCGGCTCTCGGCCCAAGGGCTGGTCTAGTCCCGGGTCGTGCTCAGGCTCGGCCTCCTGCCCCTGGTCCTCCTTCAGCCTCTGACGGATCTCTTCGGCCTCAGCCCGTTCCTCCTCCTCGTAAAATTCCTTGTCCAGGCGTTCCAGGTGTGCCATCTGCACCAGGGCCTCCTGGCGGTAGTCCGCCTTGTCTGCGCACGGGTTGTCTAGCAGCACCAAGGCTCGAAGCTTGGGCAAGTCCCGAAGTTTGGCCAGCTCCCCCAGGCTGGATATCATGTTGCCCCTGCCGGTGCAACAGGAGAGATTCACCCAGGAATAACAGGCTGTGGCTGCCAGCTGCCAGGAATGGGGCCTTTGGGGCACTCTCACTGGGGCCCAGGGTCCCTAGAAACACTGATGAGGACCGGCTGCCAAGCACTGCCAGATTTGCTGCAGAGCTGCGGTCCAGCCCCACTCCTGGCCTGCTTCTGCCCTTCGAGGAGTCCCCGGGTGCTGTACTCGACTCTGTGGCGTGTCCGTTGATCCTTTTGGAGCAGGAAGACCAGGCCACAGCCCTGTCCTGTGGTTGGGGAGAGGGCCATCGCCTCTGCGGTGTCAGTCACACCTAACAGGCTAGAAGGTGCCCAGGTCTGGGAGCAAGGAGCTGGGATCCGAGCAGGGTCAGGGTGGTGGGCGCTCTGCGGGTGCTCCCTCCAGAAAGGAGCTGGAGTGGGGGGCGCCACCCCAGAGGACCTGCCGCTTGCCAGTTTCGCCTATGTATGTTACTCCTCACTGTATGTATGTATGTTGGGCCTCGCTGTATGATACCGTTTTTATTTTGTGGCCTGTCGTCAAGGCTTGATGACGTCGTCTTTCAGTGTTCCGGCCTGACCTCCACGGGCATGCTGAGCCTCGTGCAGTTTCTCCCCGAGAGAATGCAGGCATTGGGTGCTGGACTGTCCCACGCCCTGCCGGGTGTTTGGCATCTCGGCCAGAGGCACCTCCCAGTCCATGAGGAAACCACGTCCCCTGACATGCACACCCCACTTACTTCCAAACCTCCCAGTGAACAGCCACTAAGGAAGGGGCCATAATCCTGTCTTGACCAGTACCAGGAAAGCAGCACTTGCACACCCCACCAGTGAGTGAGGCAGAGAGAGCCCCAGGGTCAAGGTGAGCACTGAGGCTTCCAGGTACAACCACCTCTCCCTACTTGGAGACTCTCCGCTGCCAGCTCAAGGTCTGTCTTGGTGACTAAGGACAGAGGCGGTTTCCTTACACCTTGGCTTAAAGAAACACATGTGAAATCCATCAGATGAGAGGGGCATGCTTTCTCAGGACCTCTCGAGGATGAGTGTACCCAGAAAATGCACAATAAATACAAATAAAAAAGAGTCGGTGTCTTTGCTGCCTTTCTACATGGAGACTTTCTCTCAAACACTCTTCTGGCCTCAAATCTGAGCACACTTTGTGTTTTATATCACTAAGGAAGCCTTACAGGTGGGGTTCAGAAGAGAGATCGAAGATGAGAAGGGGAAGTGGGGAAGTGCAGTGGAAATGTACATGGGGTAGCGTCAGGAGGAGAGCTGGAGCCAGACTGTGGCCGCTTAAGAACAGAGACCAGGCCAGGCGTGGTGGTTCACACCTGTAATCCCGGCACTTGGGGAGGTGGAGGCGAAAGGATTGCCTGAGCCCAGGGGTTCAAAACCAGCCTGGGCAACATGTGAAACCTCATCTCTACAATAAATGAAAAAATTAGCCAGGCGTGGTGGCGCATGCCTGTGGTTCCAGCTCTTTGGAAGGCTGAGGCGGAAGGCTCACCGGAGCCCAGCAGGCCGAGGCTGCGGTGGCCGTGAGCGTGCCGCTGCACTCCAGCCTGGGCAACAGAGTGAGACTCCAGCTCAAAAAACAAAACAAAAAAACCAGAGACCACCTCTGATTCCTTTAGATCTTCCCCAAACACAGCACAAAGCCTGGCACACAGCACCTTCTCGGTAGTTGTGGGTTGAATGAATAAGGATTCAGGGGTCATGGGCTTAGTGTTGGAGTCAGGACTCAGTGCAGAAGAAAGGCAGGCAGGGCTGAGGATCTAGCAGTGGCCCGGCCTGGAGATGGGGCCAGGGAAGAACCCAGGCTCAAAAGCTGCGCCTGGTCAGGGCTGGGGCACGGTGGGGCGGGGAGGGGCACGTACCTCAGGTTGAGGTACTGCAGTGATTTCATCTCCCCTGAGAAGCCGCTCAGAGTTCCAATCTGGTTGTCTCGAAGATGCAAAGTGGTGAGTTGGCTTAGGTTCTCCAAGCCTTCCACCTTCTTCAGCATGTTCTGGGCCTAGACCCCAGGACACAGGAGATTGATGGGGAGAGGGGAGCAGGGATAGGGAGGAAGAGAAGTCAGAATGGGATGATGCAAAGGAGGGGCTCCAAGAGGCGGAGGGGCTGGAGGAAAGGGCGGTGGTGGCGAGAGGGCAGCACAGCGAGCAGCGCCCAGGAGAAGCTGCGGCCTTAGAGGAGGTCCGCAGGAAGCCCCTCTGCTCACCCCGAAAGCCACCTCAGCTGAAGGAGTTGCTTCCACCCACCCACCACCCGGGCCAGGAGCCCCACTCCTCCACTGAGAAGTGGCAGCGGCACCATGCTGGAGCCCAGGGGCCCGAAAGCCTCCACCATCCAGGGGCCTCCCCCACCCGATGTCTGAACCTCAATCACGGCACGTGCTGCTGCGATCTGCACCACAGCAGACGGCTTCTGTGTGATCCCGATCATGCTGCATGATCAGCCCTACTCGTGGTGCGCACTCGTCTGTCTGAGCTTTGCGTCTTGCCAGGATCTGGCACCAAGTGAGGGCTCAAGAAACGACACCAGCCACCAGTACGAAGATGCAGTCAGGGCCGAGCCCTCTAGGACGCAGGTGTGCAGACGCCCAAGACCGTGCCCTCTTCCCTGCACACTCCCAGGCCCCAGGAGCTACCAGGTAGAGGTTCTTCAGCTTAGGCAGGCTGATTCCCAGGGTGCTTTCCAGCTGGTTCCCCCGAAGCTCCAGTGTGTGCAGGCTGACCATCTTCTGGGGGTCCAGACCTGTCACCGTGCGGATGCGGTTTCCTGGGGGAGCAGCGTGTCAAGAGCTCAGAGGGCCACTCCACCTGCTCAGCACTGGAACCTGAATTGGGGAGCCTCTGAGTCACCCTCTCTCAGCCCTCCTCAACGGGGGTAGACAGCGAGGGAGACACGCCCGGGAGGTCGGGCACTCCAAGCACCAGAGAGGCATGTCTGCCTGCACCTTTGAGCAACGCATATGGCTAACCCCGCTCCTCCTTCCAGTCTTTGCTCAAATGTCATCTTCTTGAAGATGCCTGTCCCAACCCACCTTTTGAAATTGCCACCTGTGCCCTCCATTCCCCTTACCCTAATTTTTTTTATAGCACTTAACTCCTTTTTCATTCTTATTTTAGATATTTTTTTGGACAGTCTCACTCTGTCACCCAATCAGGCTGAAGTGCAGGAGCACGATCACAATTCACCACACCTCGACCTCCTGGGCTCAGACGATCCTCCTGCCTCAGCCTCCCAAGTAGCTGGGACTACGGGTGTGCGTCACTAATTTTTTTGTTTGTTTTTTGTAGAGATGAAGTCTTGCTATGTTGACCAGGCTGGTCTCAACTTCCAAGCAGTCCTTCCACCTCAGCCTCCCAAAGTGCTGGGATTACAGGCATGGGCCAGTGTGCCCAGCCAAACTCCTTCTTAACATAATACCACATACATTATTCATTGTGGGCCGGGCTCGGTGGCTCAGCCTGTGATCCCGTGCCTTTGGGAGGCTGAGGTGAGTGGATTGCCTGAGCCCGCAGGTTCGAGACCTGCCTGAAGAGCGAGACCTCATCTCTACAATAAAAATCAAAAACTCAGCCGAGCGTGGTAGCACATGCCTATAATTCCGGCTACTCGGAAGGCTGAGGCGGAAGGATCGCCGGAGCCCAGCAGGTCGCGGCTGCGGTGGCCGGGAGTGGCCACTGTACTC
>NW_007232376.1:0-45982 GCF_000164805.1 Carlito syrichta
CCCTTAACTGTACCCCACAAAACCATAATAAAAAATATTGATTAGTAAAAAAAAAAAAAAGAATGTTGATCATTGTTGGACATTAGATATTCTACTTTATGAGGAGAGTATCTGTAATGTAAAGTTACTCTAGTATTTTTTTTTTTCTTATCTAAAAATCCCCAGAAAAGTCCTGAGACCTGCACAGTTTTCATCCAGGAGGAAAGAATTAAACTCACCTTTGGTTGAGTACATTTTAAAGGAGCCTGTGCTTACTCAAATTATAGACTATACTGAAATTTGCTTAAAACAGAGAAGACCTGTAAATGTATGGCTTTTTTGTACTTACTTTAAACTTTGTGAAACTTCTCTGAGCTGCACACCAAAAATCTGACCTTTTCAAGGTGTTTTATAAAAAGGATCCAAATCTCAAAGTTGCCTGAGTATATAATTGGCCAACTAGATTAAGAACCAGGAATGAAATCAAAGTCTACATGAGATAAAGTGGATCCAAATGTAGAGAAGGAGAAATAGTAGCTTATGGTAAAGGAGTGAATCAATGGGTTATAAATTGAGGGAAATCTGACACTACATTAATACCTCAAAAGAGGCACAGAGCAAGGGATGACATCGTCCTGTAGCTTAATTATAACAGATGACTGAAAGGGTGAAGCTGTGTGTTTGCCAAGACCACATCTGCTTTTGGAAATTGACAAGACTGAAAAAAAGCCTAGAAACCTGGGTGAACTTAATGCTTGGCAAGCATTTATACAATACAATAGACTGGAACAATTAATGATTGAATGGGATTCTAGTAATGTGGCATTATCTTTTGAGTTATATGTCCTTTTGATATAAGGAATCCAGGTTCAAAGACTGAGGGGGAACTGTAAATATTATGAAATGTATATTTGGTCTTCATCTCAGTTTCCTGGAATAAAATTACTAAAATCCTTGTATGCCAATGTTGTCTTTTTGTATGCCAATGTTGAATAATAGCTTTAGAGTAGGGCTGGTCACTGGAAAGAGAGAGGCATGATCAGGATGCTTTGTTTTTTAATTTTTAATTTTGAAGATGTGGGATACAATTCAGGGTTAGGTATACAAATTGTTCATTATGCAGGTACCCTTGTTGATGAGGTATGCTCCCCTCTCCGCCCCCCACTACTGCCAATTTCCCACTACTGCCAATCCTGCCCACCCCAACCCACCCCCTGACAGTTTCCAACTACTGCCAATCTCTTTCTTATAGTATTATGATAATTGTTCAAGCTCCACTTATGAGTGAGAACATGTGGTACTCTATTCTCTGTTTTTATGATGGATCACTCAGTATTATAGATTCTAAGTTCATCCAAGTTGCTGAGACATTCATAATTTTGCCCTTCTTTATGGCTGTGTAATATTCAATTGTGTGTATGTACCACATTTCTTTTCTCCAGTCCTTTTTTAATGGGCAGCATGACTGGTTCCATATTTTTGCTACTGTAAACAATACTGCAATAAACATGCGTGTGCAGGTATCTTTTTCATAGAGCGATTTTAGTTCCTCCAGGTATATTCCCAATAGGAGGATTGCAGGATCGTATGGAAGGTTAATTTTTACATCTTTCAGGAATTCCCAAACTGTTTTCCACAGAGGCTGTACTAGTTTACCCTCCCACCAACAGTGTAGAAGTGTTCCCTTTCCACCACATCCTCTCCAGCATCTGTTGTTTTTTGAGTTATTGATGATGGTCATCCTGACTGGAGTTAGGTGGTATCTCAGTGTGGCTTTAATTTGCATTTCTTTAATGACTAGTGAGGCTGAGTATTTTTTCATGTATCTGTTGGCTGCTTATGTGTCTTCTTTTGAGAAGTGTCTATTTATGTCTTTTGTTCACTTTGTAATGGAATTGTTTGTTTTTTAATTTCCAGCACATTTGAGTTTGCCAGGTGCCATGGGTCATGCATTTAATCCCAGCACTTTGAGAGGTGGAAGCAAGACGATTGCCTCAGCTCAGGGGTTCAAGAGCAACATGGCAAGACCTGGTCTTTAAAAAAAATTTTTTAATGGAAAGGGTTGGGACTTTGTCCCACCACCCAACCTTCAGGGAAGAGAGACAGGCTGAAGGCGAAGTTGATTACCAATGGTCAATGGTTTAATCAGTCATGCCTACATAATGAAACTTCCATAAAAACCTAAGAGGACAGCATTCAGATTGTCTCCAAATGCCTGCTTGGAAGACAGCAAGGCCAGAGAGGGCTTAAAAATCCCATGCACCTTTTCCCATAACTTGCTTTGCACGTCTCCTCATCTGCATCCTTTGTAATATGCTTTATGATAAATCACTAAACACTTTTTAAAAATTAAAGACACATGCATCAACATATGCAAAACTTGAAAGCATAAGGATGAGTGGAAATAGCAAGTTGCAGAATGATCCGCATAATATAATATCATTCGTGTAAAGCTTTGTAACACACACGCTCAAAGCAGTAGCGATTTGTAACATTGGACTGATGCGTCATTTTGTAGTGTTCTTCACTTACCCACGGAAAGCAAATGTTGCGCCATGGCTGACTGGTCACAGTTCATCACATTTGCCGGTTCTCAGACTGACTGACATGGATCACCATGAATTAAAGCGCTGAAATAGTCTTCATCAAAGTCTGATGGTCTTAAACATGAAGGATCACTCAGGTCACAGTGGCCCTCTTTGAAATGACAAAATGATTTTCCTGCCAAGCTTTCCCCAGTGGCATTCTCCCCATCTATGGCACAAATGTTCTGAGCCACCTCTGCTGCCTTTATTCCTCTGTTAAACTCGGAAGGAAGAATGTGTTGGAAATGTTCGTTTTTCTCCCACTTGACACTTCATCGTTTCAGCACACAAATATCACTAACTTTCTTCACATCTTCAAAATGCAAGACATACTCAGGCATATTCACAAGCCCAACATTGTCATTCCAAATGACAAATGGCAAATGATTAACTCCCAACACCACAGTGTTGCCATGCCAAACTCAAACACTACGAACTTATGCATCAACCTAATACACATATAAAAGCATGGATGAATGACACACAACGGCTTCAGATTGGTGAATACTTTAGTACATCTGTATTGCTATACCAGAATAACACTCACTGAGTGATTTGTAAAGAACAGAAATTTATTTTTCACTGTCCTGGATATGGGGAATTCTAAAGATTAAAGTGCCAGCACCAGCCAGGCTTGGTGGCTCAGCCTGTAATCCCGCACCTTTGGGAGGCTGAGGTGAGTGGATTGCCTGAGCCCGCGGGTTCAAGACCCACCTGGGCAACTTGGCGAGACCTCATCTCTACAATAAATCAAAAATTAGCCAGGCGTGGTGGTGCGCACCTGTAGTTCCAGCTACTCAGAAGGATGAGGTGGAAGAATCGCTGGAGCCCGGCAGATCGAGACTGTGGTGGCTGGGAGCAGCCACTGCACTCCAGTCTGGGCAACGGAGTGAGACTCCAACTCAAAAAAAATAAATAAATAAAGTGCCAGCACCTAGGGAGGACTGCTTTCTGCTTCCAAGATGGTGCCTTGAACACTGCATTCTCTGGAGGAGAAGAATGCTGTATCCTCACATGGCAGAAAACAGAAGGGCACAAGAGGAGCAAACTTCCTCCATCAAGTTCTTTCATAGCAGCTTTAGTCCATTCATGAGGGTAGAGGCCTCATGACTTAAACATCTCCCAAAAGGCCCCATGTCCCAACACTACCACACTGGGGATTAAGTTTCCAACACATGAAGATAATTAAAACAATATGAAGCAAATTAGTCATAGTGTTAAACTTCTGTGACAAAACATGGGTGTTATATTATTGCATTGCTTAAAATCCTTTATAATTTTATGGATATAAAATCAAGCTTAAATCAGTAGGTTCTCTTTCCCTTGTATCTTGTAAGAGCAAGTTACCAGTAAGAAATAAAAATAATTACAAGCTACACTATTTCAATCAGAGACTAGTAATACGTTTTCTTTCAGCCTATTATCTGAGAAGTGTTGTGAAATCTCCAAACCCAATATTAACAAGATTTGTCTTCAAGCTATATTTTGTAAACATCAATCAACTTTTGATTTGTGGAAGTTTCTTCAAACTTCCTTCTTATTCAGATATCTACTTCTGTCACAATCTTCTTTCTTTCACTGTTTCCTGCCATAATAGAATCTTCCTATAAGTGCTGCAGAGCTTAAAATAGATGTGTTCCTGAGGTAATCCTCCCTGGTACCAGTTTCTAATTAAAACATGCTACTCTGGTGTCGTTTTGTTTACAATTAGAGAGTTAGGAATTTATTTACAAAGGCTCTCCACTTCCCAGCTCCCCACACACACATGCACATGCAATAAAAATAAATAAATAAATAATGCTTTTTTTAGGCCACAGAAGGCAGGCATTTTGCAAGCTTTTAACATAACATGTTATGTCATGCATGCCAGTACCAACACCCTTCACACCTCTGGCTTTGTGTTACAACAGCACCTTTCTAAATCTGAAATTCTTTAGACATGTACACTTTGCCTCGCCAATGCACACCAGTTTTGCTAGCTTTCATATTTTCTACTCAATTGCTGCTCAGCCTGTCTCTACATTTCTCTCCTTCACCTTCTTTCCTTGTACCTATTTCAAATTCAGTGTGCCTGAGCCTGAATTACACCATCATAGAGAAGACTCTCTCCCCAGTAGGACCATTCTGAATCCCAGGCAGTGTTTATATGTTCAGTTACAATTGGTTGAACTGTGAAAAACGTTTCCTCATCTGCATTTTAAAATCTATCGCATGTCAAGTAAGTAGAAGAATTATATGATCGGTTGCTGATTTAACTATTGTGTCAGCTGTTATGTTGGTATCATGCAACTCTTTCAGATTCTTCTGCAATCGTTCCACCAAATCTTAATATAAAATGCATTTCTGAAACTGCAAACAGTTCTAAAAGAAAATTCATCTGAAAATTCTTGCTGTTCCATACATTAGAAAATAATAAACATATAGCCATTTCCTTTTCTATATGAGGTTAACTTCCTAACTAACATTTGGAGAAAGTAGGTGAGCATTTTAATTATTCAGACAATTCCCTTTTAAAATGGGATTGCTCAAAAGCAAAGATAGGTGAATGGGTATATCAGTCCGTTTTATGTTACTATAAAGAAATGTGCCTAAAATCATCCTCCCAAATGACCCTACAATTCCCCTACTGGGAATATACCCAGAGGAACTCAAACCACTCTGAAAAAGATGTCTGCACACACATGTTTATTGCAGCATTATTCACAACAGCAAAAACATGGAACCAACCATGCAGCCCATTAAAAGAGAACTGAATTTTTAAAATGTGGTACCTATACATGATGGAATACATGATGGAATATTGCACAGCCATAAAGAAGGACAAAAGTATGAACTTCACAGCAACTTGAATGGTTTGCAGTCTATAATACTGAGTGATCTATCACAGAAACATAGACCAAGTGCCATGTGTTCTCACTCATAAGTGGACCTTGAACAGCTATTGTAATACTATAAGAAAGGGATTGGCAGTAGTGGGGAACTGCCAGGGGAGGGCCAGGGCAGGACTGGCAATAGTGGGAAACTGCCAGGGGAGGGGAAGGCACACTTCATCAACAAGGGTACCTGCATAATGAACATTTGTATACCTAACCCTCCCTGAACTGTACCCCACATCTTCAAAATTAAAAATTAAAAAAAAAATAAAAGAGAAAAATAAAATAGGATTGCTATTTGAAAGGGAAAAAAATGATTTGTAGTTCTGGGTACTTCAATTACAATGCTTTATATAAACAGATTATTTTTCAGTTTGTGAATTAACCAGGCTGATTTTTAAATTCTGGTCTATAGATCATAAGTGATCAGTGAGAATCTCCCCATCTGCATGCCACTGGGAAGAAATTGATCATCATGAATATTCATTGAACACCACCAAGTGCTATACCAGACTGAGAAGGAGAAGAAAGAGAAATGGTCTATCAAATCAGAAGAAAGGCCTGTTTGGTGATTTATGAAAAAGAGAACTATTAAACCTGATACAATACAAGATTTTATGTCTTTTATGTCAACTCATGAATAACTTTTCCTCTGGAATATTCCAATTTGATTTTCCCTTTAATAGTACGACTTTCTAGTACTAATGACACTGAGTCAGTTATGGATGCCTGGCTTATAAAGGAATATTTAAAATATTCACATATTTATGTTAGTAAATCTACTAATAACTAATCTGCTTATGTTAGACTATAAGGAAGTTGCTACCTGACTGCTCGTACAATACTGCTCGGTCTACTACCTTCCACTCCTTTTATAATTAGACTGTATTGCCCATCCTACCTTAGTTTCAAGTATTTAGCCAGTGTCCTTGAAGTGTTTTCATCATTATTAAGTGGAAATATGAAAATGAGATTATATTAGGATCTGTAGCTCTCTATTTTTGTCTTTAACTTTTTATGCACCTATTTTGTGCAGTATATATATATTAGCATCTTGCATACACCCTCATTTAAAGAGCACAGCACCACTGTAAAGCAGATACACCAAAGTATCTGTGTCACAGATGAAAAAACTGAGATTCAGCGAGGATTTGCTCAAAGTCACACAACTGGCAAGTGACAAACTGGATGTGAACCAAATCAGACACCGAATCTGTACTCCAAAAGAACACTGTCTCCCTACTGTATGGAATGTATGCATTAGATCCTTTACTATGTCATTCTATCAGCAACTGTGTACCTCTTGACTCAGAGCCTTCCTTCCACACTTTAGTCAAATATAAGTCCCTCGTTGCTATTTAGAACAAAGTAAAGTTACTGGCCCAAAGTATTCAGGTTTGCTCTATGGGTGACCCCCATTTGCCCAAATCATAATTGACGTGATGAGAGACACAGGTGACTCAGAAGATACTCCCTTTTATGCTACATTAAGAAATAAATGGTTTTAAAATGCCACAGGAAACCAGGAGGAAAATAAGCATGGATTATATCCATTATAATTATATAAAAAGATAAACTGGAACACCAAACATTATTATTGTGAAGAATTATTTACCACCTGCATCTGACCACAGTTAGAAAAACTGCCACAACACAAATGCCTTGGATGAGAAAAACATCTATTTCAAAAATATTTTCCTAATAAAAAATTTTAAGATAGGAAATGAAGAATGTTAGCATAAACAAGAATAATATTTCAAAACAGAAAAATATCTAACTGCATAAACTGAACATAATGCTGAATACTATCCTTATCCAAACTTGTCTTTCATTTATCTTCCTTACCTGCACTTTCAAAATGTAATAAAAGTTCAACCACAAAATCAACTTAGAAAGGAGAATTACCTGGCCTAACTGCATAGATTGATTTAATAGCAAGATACTTTCCTGCAAAGACATTTATATGCTATCTGGAAGAACTTTCAGCTCTTCATTTTATATTTTACCAGCAATTGATTTATTATAGGAAAAATATCCAATCTTTCCTCTTATTCTCAGCAAGAAGTGTCAGCAATATAATTTTTTAAAAAAAAGAAGACGAAGAAGAGACAGGCCTGATTCGGTATGATCAAATAGGAAATCAGTCTCTGTGGTTTCAGCTGGCTCTCCCAGTTTACAGTATTCATTTTCTGAACATGCTGCTCTTCCTCCTCTTTTTGGCTTTCCACTTCCCATGGTCTCTGGCCCACACTCCAGCTCTAGAGACTACCACCTGTGGAATCTCTTTCTCCTATGCTTACATTTTTGGTCTGGGTGTTCGCTGTATAACTCTCAAACTAGAACAACAGCTCTTATAGGGCAAGAACTCTTCTTTTATTTATTTATTTTTTTCCTGTTTACTTTTGCTTTTACAGGGCCTCACACAAAATTAGCGTTTACAAAATAACTGTTGTCTGCTTGACTAAGTACTTCAAGAGCACCAAATGACTTGGGTGAGGAAAAAAATTTTAAGTTGGTAAAGGTCCATTACAACATATAAACATTAGGCTATTTCAAGATGGAGTTTAGACTGATGGTTTTCTTCCCTTTTGTAATGCAATAGAATTCACATATTTTCTTTCAGTTTCTAGAAAAATGTAGACATTAGGCTAGTGACCTAGAAAGAAAACTTGTTTTAAGATTGCTGGTAAATTGGGTTTCAGGTTTAATGAGCCACCAGTTCAAATACTAAAGAACAAAACAATTGAAGTTGAGGAGACAGCAGAAATAAGGATGTACCTCTTGGAGAAAAAAAGAAGAAACAAGTGGGAGACAATAGAAAAAAGGAACTAAGTAGAGAGGGACCTCAAAAGTCTGGAAGCAGTCCTTGGGAAGTTATCCAAGAAAAGCAAAGGACCACAGCCTCCTAAGAGTTGGGCGAGTGGACTGACAAAGTACCAATAGACACAGAAGCTGAGTAGACAGTGAGTTTCTCTCCATTGAGAGAGTGGGCAGACAGCCCACAAACTGGGGGAAAAAAATTTGCCAGCTGTATGTTTGACAGAGGCCTAACATCTAGGATCTACAACAAACTTAAACGTGCCAAAAAGAAACAACAAAAAGCCCCATTACAAAGTGAGCAAAAGATATGAACAGACACTTCTCAAAAGAAGACATACAAGCAACCAACAGATACGTGAAAAAATGCTCAGTCTCACTAGTCATCAAAGAAATGCAAATTAAAACCACACTGAGATGCCACCTAACTCCATTCAGGAGGGACATCATCAATAACTCAGAAAACAACAGATGCTGGAGAGGATGCAGCAAAAAGGGAACACTCCTACACATAGGCAATGTAAACTAGTACAACCTCTATGGAAAACAGTGTGGCAATTCCTAAAAGATCTAAAAATCAACCTCCCATATATTCCCTCAATCTCCCTACTGGGAATATACCCAGAGGAACTCAAATTACTCTATGAAAAAAATACCTGCATACACATGTTTATTGCAGCATCATTTACATTGGCAAAAACATGGAACCAATCGTGCTGCCCATTGAAAGAGGACTGGATTAAATAAATGCTGAAGGGTGAAGAGTAGGACTGAAAACAAGAACGTGGTTGAAATCCTATATAGAGAGCAATTGTTTTTCCAAAGTCTTTCAGCTACTTTAACCAGGCAGACAACTTCTATACTGTTTCATCAGGAAAGTAGAGATTTATTCTAGGTAAATTTAACCAATGATTTCCTTCTCCCATTCAACTCCTAAAATACTGGGAGTTGGGAAATTAGATAATTCTTTTCTGGAGAACTTCATTGTCTCAAGAACAAAGAACTAATATTATGAGATCTGGGTGTCTCCTCTCAAGTAATCTACCAGATCCTTGCCCAGTCAATAAACCCAAATATCCTTTTAGTGTCTCCATCTTGTGTCTCACTCTTAAATACAACAGTAACCCAAGCATGCTAGCCTTTTGAGAAAAGTCTCAACATTAAATAAGAGAAGCAATACAGAGAGAAGAAGCACCAAATTACAGTAAATAACCTCACAGAAACAAAAGAGCACATTACAGTCATAAGACAAGGTCAGAATTCTACATTGTAAAAGTATTCCAAAAACAATAAAGCACTCTTAAAACTTAAAAAAAATAAAATTTTAATAGAAGAACAGGAAGATAAAGTTTTTTGTTTGGGTATTTCTTCCAGAAGGTTTGGAAATGAAAGATGAACAATAAGAAGACCACTGGAAATTAAGAGAGAACAGGAAACCTACCAAAGAAATGAGATAGTTCCCAGAATTGAAGAATATGGATTTCTAAACTGAAAGGTTACACTTGGTGCCAAGGAGCGTCATTTCATAATTTTAGTTCTCCAATAGCTTTCAGAGACTGATAACTTCCAGATTTTAAAAGTCATAGACAAAAGTTCATAAGAGGATCATGTAGCATCAGGATCAATAACATCAGACTTTTCTTTTCTTTGTTGTTTTTGTTGTGTGTATGTGTGTGTGTATGTGTGTGTATGTCCCATTGTATTCAAATTTAACTTACACTAACAACAGTCATTAGTTTCTTTTTTTTATAATCAATATTTTTTATTATGATATTGTAGGGTACAGTTAAGTGTTAGGTATACAAATATGCTTCCTTCAGGCACCCTTGTTGATAAGAGGTGTCTCCCGTCCTCAGACAGATATTTACTACCCTTAATCCCATCTCCCTCCCCCTCCCCCCCATAGTTTCCCACCACTGTCAGTCATTTCCTTATAGTATTACAATGGATGTTCAAGGTCCACTATATGACTGAGAACATGTGATACTCAGATCTTTGTTTCTGTGAGAGGTCACTCAGTATTATAGACTCTAGTTCCATCCAGGTTGCTGCAAAATTCATGATTTTGTTCTTTTTTATGGCTGCATAGTATTCCATCGTGTATATGTACCACATTTTTCTAATCCAATCCTCTTTTGATGGGCAGCATGGTTGCTTCCAGGTTCTTGCTATTGTGAACAATGCTGCTATAAACATACATGTGCAGGTATCTTTTCTATAGAGTGATTTGAGTTCTTCAGCATATATTCCCAGTAGGGGGGTTGCGAGGTCATATGGGAGGTCAATATATAGAACTTTTAGGAATCTCCATACTGTTTTCCACAGAGGTTGCACTAGTTTGCACTCCCAGCAACAATGTAGAAGTGTTCCCTTTTTCCCACACCCTCTCCAGCAACTGTTATTTTTTGAGTTATTGATAATTGCCATTCTGACTGGAGTTAGGTGATATCTCAGTGTGGTTTTGATTTGCATCTCCCTGATGATTAGTGAGGTTGAGCATTTTTTCATGTGTCTGTTGGCTGCTCGGATGTCTTCCTTTGAGAAGTGTCTGTTCATATCTTTTGCCCGTTTTATAATGGGGTTGTTTGTCTTTCTTTTCAGCACATTTGAGTTCCTTGTAGATCCAAGACGTTAAGCCTTTGTCAGACCTGGAGTTGGCAAATACTTTTTCCCAGTCTGAAGGCTGTCTCCCTGCTCTCTTGATGGCTTCTTTGCAGAAGCTTGTCAGTTTAATGAGGTCCCACTTGTCTATCTTCTCACTTATGGCCTGTGGGTTTTGGGTTTTGTTCAGGAATTGGATGCCAGTTCCAATTTCCATGAGTGTATTTCCTTCATTTTCTAAGGTTCTTATGGTTTGAGGTTTTACATTTAGGTCTCTGATCCATTAAGAGTTAATTTTTGTGTATGGGGATAGATAGGGGTCCTGTTTCAATCTTCTGCATGTGGTCAGCCAGTTTTCCCAGCACCATTTACTGAATAGGTTCTCCTCTCCCCAGTGGTAGGTGGTGGAGGCTTTGTTGAAGATGAGTTGGTTGAGAAATTGAGGTTTTGCTTCTGGAATCTCAATTCTATTCCATTGGTCTATATGCCTGTTTTTGTACTAATACCAAGCTATTTTGATTATTATAGCTTTATAGTAAAGTTCGATGTCTGGTAATGTGATACCACCTGCTTTTTTTTTTTTTTTTTTTTTTGCTGAGGATTGTTCTGGCTATTCTTGGTCGTTTGTGTTTCCATATGAATTCCTGTGCTGTTTTTTCTAGGTCTGAGAAGAATGTTACTGGTAATTTGATGGGTATTGCATTAGATCTGTAGATTGCCTTAGGTAGGATGGACATCTTCACAATGTTGATTCTTCCAGTCCATGAGCATGGGATATTTTTCCACTTGTTTGTGTCATCTTTGATTTCTTTGAGCAGTGTTTTGTAGTTTTCATTGTAAAGGTCTTTCACGTTTCTGGTTAGGAAGATGCTAAAGTATTTCATTTTGTTTGTGACTATTGCGAATGGAATTGTGGTTTTTATTTGAGTTTCTGTTTATTTATTATTGGTATAAAGAAATGCAATTGTCTTTTGCACATTTAAATCATTAGTTTCTATAATCTTACCCTCAAGCAATATGGGGTATTCATCTTCAATTTTTCTGACCTGAAAGACAGCATTCTTCCAAAACTTTAAAGTAGAATATTTTTACTTTTATTTACACTTTTTTATTCTTAGAACACAGGTGAAAAACACCAAGTAATCATATTTCTTGGTGTATGGCATGCTGTCTTCCTTGGTTCATGCAAATGTATTCATTCTCTTTTTTATTTTTATTTATTTGTTTGTTTTTTAATTTTAAAGATGTGGGGTAAAATTCAGGGTTAGGTATACAAGTGTTCGTTATGAAGGTACCCTTAGCATCAGACTTTTGAACAGCAATACTAGAAGCTGACAGTGGAACAAAGCCTTTAAACAATACAAGAAATTGTGTGCAGTTTCTATACTCAAACTATCAAGTGTGATTTTTTTCAAATACGTAAGTTTTCAAAAAACAAATTACCTTCTGTGCACCATTCTCAGAAAGCAACAGATTGTGCTCTATTGTTTATTGTATTATAGTTTATTGTATTATCTTTTTGATACTCTCTCTTTCATTCTTATTACTAATTTCTGTCTTCTCTCTCTCTCAGTGGCTCTTACTAGAGGTTTATCTATTTTATTAATCTTTTCAAAGAACCAACTTATTACTTCTCTGACTTAATTTCTGTTCTTATCTTTTGTTCTGCTTACTTTAGATTTCACTTCCCCTTCTTTTTTTAGCTTTAGAAGATAGAAATTTCCACTGTTGATTTTAAACCTTTCTTCTTTTTCTAATAGAAACATATAAAGTTTTAAATTTTCCTCAGGTACTTTTTAGCTGCATCCCACAAATATTGACATATTGTATTTCATGGTGATTTATTTTAAAATATTCTCTAACTCTATGATTTTTTTCTTTGATTTATGTGTTACTTAGAAGAATGTTAATTTCCAAACAATGAAAGATTTATCAACTATCTGGTTATTAATTTCTAATTTAATTTGTTGTGATCAGAGAATATACTCTGGAAAATGTCAGTCTTTTGAAATTTATGGAGATTTAGTTTATGGTCTAGCATATCATTTATCTTAGTGAACATTCTATGGGTGTTTGAAAAGAATATATATTCCACCATTGTTGAGTACAGTGTTCTATGTCAGTTAGGTCATGTTAGTTAATAGTGTTTTCAGAGTTTCTCTATTCTTACCTATTTTTTGTCTAATTGGTATATTAGTTACTGAAAGAGAGTTGTTAAAAGTCATCAGCTATGATTTTGCCTGTGTTTCTGCCTGTAATTAGTTGCACCCTTGCATCTTCAAATCATTAGTTTTCATATTTTGTTCAGAGTTTATAAGTATTCATTACACAGCTAATCCGATACAGGCTGCTGCATCATTACCAGAAACAGAAACCTAAGACTCAATTTTGAGCAAAATATTTATATTCTAAAGTTTGATTCAGATTTCCAACTCCTATTGTGTTATTCCCCTGCTCCCCATTCCAACCCCATCATCACACCATGAGAGGATCTGATCTCAAAAGTACTTCATTTCCATTAATGATGACTTTAAAGCCACTTTCTTTGCATCTGTCTTTGTAAACAGGTATTTGACTGCCCTTTAATTAAGACACCTTTAAAACTTTTTTGAAAAGAGATAAACACAAGACTAGAGGAAATTTTTTTCATTTTACCATACCAATGTTCATCTCTTGGCTCTAAAGGAGAAAAGGGGCAATTGTGAGAGAACAGAGCAGATACAGAAGACCCTGTCAATCTATGAGAAATATTTTCCAGAAATCTCAAAAAATAGAAAATTTATAACCATGAGAGGGATTGGCCCTAACCAAACTTCAAGGTAATGGAAGAGATTGATATCTGGCAATTAGAAGAATTTGAAAAGGCAGAGCTGAGATTTAGAGGGGGAATTCTGCAGAAAAATGAGAACTGCCTGCTACTATTGGATCAAGGTATTTTGCTGCATGGTACAAAAATTCAAAACCATGAACCTCAAAAACCTCATATCATAAGTTATATCACCATTGTAAAATGCAATTTTGCTGAAACATCTATTTTATGTGGCAGGATCCTAAAAGCCCATAAAATATTTGAGCTGCAGACAGACATTTTTCTGAAAATTGAAACTAACTTCATAACTCTGAGTTACCTTTTCAAAGAAGTTGAAGTAAAACACCTTCTACCTGTAGGACAAAGACATCTGTCCTACCCTTATTCCTATGAAAAGCTTTCTTTCTGATTGAGCACATTTCATGGGGAGCACGTGAGAGCTCTCAAGTTCCAGCATATTTAATTGCCCCATATCCAGAGAGAAGATCAAGGAAGAGATGAGAATGATTAGTCTAACTTGAAAAAACAAATCACTCTAACTTAATCAATGATCTTAATGAAAAAGCAAAAAATGAAGAGAAAAAAACAGAAAGTATGGTTCAATAGAACACATGTAAATTCAGAATCTCAGTGTTCCAATGTTAAGTCAGTTACTGTCATAGATTGTATTCAAGATGTCGCCAATGTTCACATTTCTCATCTGTTAATTAAGGGCACACACAGAGAAGGAATGAAACACGGACCATGAAAATGAATGTAGGTTTGTTTTTTTTAATCTTAAGTGCTTGGCAGATCCTGATGCAACTTTTCCATTGTCTCCAAGTGAATACTGAAAATCTTGGAAAAGTTCAACTTTTCCTAAGAACTAAGACTAGCAGACAATGTCTTTAAAAGAATAAAAAACCTCCCTTAACCACAACTATAACTACCCTTTCATTCTCTATCCTTGATTCTGTGATATTTTCCCTTGAAGTATTTATTTTTGTCTGAAATTATATTATCTATATTTCCTCCTTGTTTATTATTTAGATCATAATTTCCACTAGGGAAGGCCTTTGTTTTGTTCCCTGCTACCTCCCCAACATTTGGAAACCATACCTCACCTGGCCATAGTGCAGACTAAACAAATATTGATTGAATGAATTAATAAATCTAATGCTGGAATTCAGAAGAAATATGTACTGAAGCAGACTGAACTAATTCAATATTTCTCAAACTGTGATCTTAAATTCTCTGGAAGTCAGCTACACTTCAACACAATAACACTGATAAGAGTCCCTAAACACATTTCATCCTCGACTATGGCAATTCTATGACAGTCCACTCCACTCCTGGTACTTTAGGCTGTTGAAGGACTTTTGTGAGGTAAATTCAGTATTTCTGCAACTATTTCAGTTCACCTACTCACACAGCTTAATTTAAGAATCTTCACCCTGGGTACTTAAAATAAAAGTGAGAGGAGTTCCATATATTTGTCATTCGGACAAAAGGAAGAAATAGAAATATGATGAATCGACCCATCCTACAAACTCCACTCTGGGTCTCAGAATAGGAGACCTGAATGACTCCAGATACACTCCCCCTCCTGGATCATGACTTAGCTTCTTGGGTCCCCATTTCTTCTATTAATGGGTAGATATATAGGATATCATCCTAATGAATAATTACAATGCCAACAACAACAACCCCGTGCTGTCAACAAAGCACACACACATGCACACACATGTATACACACACTCTGACCCCTTAGAACAAAACTAGTTTCTCACTGATGCCTCAGCCTCAGAGCTTATTTACTCCTCAGACCCACACAAAGTATAGCGTGTATACTCCCTTCTACTACTTATATACTTCAACTAGGCAAAAGAAATAAGTTCAATAAATTAAATTATTTTTGTGTGCAGGTCTTGTTGAATTATATTGTTTGTCTTATTATTTTGAGCCAAAGTATATTCACTATCTAAATTTGCTATATGAAAACTGATTTCTATGAAAATGTAAAATAATTTTTCTCCTTGAACCTTTATATGCAGAATTTATCACACCAGCAATTTCCATAGTAAAGGCTGAACCAGTTGAAATACACACAGGAAGCCATTTATGTGACTAGAAGGCTGATTATGGACTCATGCATAGGTCAGGCATTACTGTGTAGGTCCTGCACCTGTGGCAACTACGCTAACTTCTTGATTTTGGATGTGCAACTGCATCATCCTAACTGCATCCAATGGCAGAAGCACCACCTGTGACAAAAGTCAGAGCTTCTAAATTACAGAAGTTAGAGTCGGTCGCCCGGAGAGAAGAAAAATTTGGTGGGCTTCTGGGGCACTGTGGTGTTTATTTCTTGACCTGTATGGCAATTCTGCAAGTGCACACTTTGTAATTATTTGTCAAGCTGTATGGCTTTTCTGTATTTATTTATTTATTTATTTATTTGAGTTGGAGTCTCGCTCTGTCGCCCAGACTGGAGTGCAGTGGCCGCTCCCGGCCACCGCAGCCTCAACCTGCTGGGCTCCGGCGATACTTCCACCTCAGCCTTCCAAGTATCTGGAACTACAGGCGCGTGCTACCACACCTGGCTAATTTTTTGATTTATTGTAGAGATGAGGGCTCACCAAGTTGCCCAGGCGGGTCTTGAACCCGCGGGCTTAGGCAATTCACTCACCTCAGTCTCCCAAAGCGCAGGATTACAGGCTGAGCCACCGAGCCCAGCTGGCTTTTCTGTATTTATCATACTTCACAATTTAAAAAGTTGAGGGAAAAAAGGTTTATATGCACCCATATAAATGCCTGAGTTTTCTAAGTATCAGTTCCATTTCCCAGAAGAATCCTTTATTAGACGAATTGAGTAAACAAGTCTCCCAATGTAAAAAAAATTTTTAAATGTACAAAATTTAATAGTAACTGTCTTCTAAAGTAACCTGATGTCTTTTTTTGTACCTGTTATACATTTAATTATAAAAGTTTTATATAGTAAAGATTTGTTTCTTTGAGTCCAATGAGTTTCCATACTCTTGAGTGGAAAATGTTCGCATTTCATCATTTGCTTATCTAATTTTTAAAATACTTTGACCTTCATGTTTATTAGGTCTGAAAATACTAGAATTTCAGTTTGATCTGAAAAGCTTATTTATATTGCTTGCTGTTGCCATGTGCATTTTTATATCTTTATTATGTCGGATTACTAGATCTGATTTTAGCTGCTTACATTGCAAAAGTAATGCATGTTTATTCTTCAAAACTGAGACATAGAAATATGCACCAAAAATATGTTTTGTTTATGCTACCTGTCATCCTCTCCCTAGATACAGCCTGTCAACAATTAGGTACATGTTTGTGTAACCATGTATTTTAGCCCCCATATCAAGGTATGTGTTCTCCTGGCTTTAACCTTGACATCCTAATGTTCCCACATAAGCTTTGTCAAACTCTTAATTAAACCATCATTGCCTATTTTGAGAGAAAAAAATAAATAAATAAAAATAAAAATAAAACTGATTTCATTTCCTTTTTCTTTTTTCCTAAATAGGGAGAAAAATTCTACCTGCAAATAAAAATTTTCATTCATAGAAGAAATTCATTACATCTTTTTTTTAAAATCCAACATCCAGGAATAGTTCACAATAATAAAACATTTCAAAATTGTTGTCTTTATCACTGTGTGGTAAGCAGTAATAGACATGTACTGATACATCTATTCTGTGCCTTAGAAGTCAGTACATCTTCATTTTGTGAGCAACAATTTAGTTTCAGCAAAAGAATATATAACATATTAAATGAATTTTAATTTATTGTTTTTTCTGGGGAAGACTGTGTTTAATCTGCTCCTTTGTTTTGATTTTATGGTAGTATAAGTTTTACAAGTTTATCCCTAATTTTAGGCTTGTATATTTTGAGAAGCATTATCATTAAAAGAGTCTTTAGCCGGGCTCGGTGGCTCAGCCTGTAATCCCCCGCCTTTGGGAGGCTGAGGTGAGTGGATTGCCTGAGCCCGCGGGTTCAAGACCCACCTGGGCAGCGAGACCTCATCTCCACAATAAATCAAAAAATCAGCCGGGCATGGTAGCGCATGCCTGTAATTCCGGCTACTTGGAAGGCTGAGGCAGAAGGATCGCCGGAGCCCAGCAGGTCGAGGCTGCGGTGGCCGGGAGCAGCCACTGCACTCCAGTCTGGGCGACAGAGTGAGACTCCAACTCAAAAAAAAAAAAAGAGTCCTTTAGCCAGTGCTACAGAGCTATGAGAAATCCGTCCATTAAAAGGTTCATACATTATAAACGTTTGAGAAATACTGAGATAGACAAAAATAAAACAAACAGTGAATAACCCATTTTTCACTTTGCGAAATATTGCTCCTTTTATACATCAACTAAAATAGACATCTGTCTCTCCCCATTGTCTACTTCTTACGCAGAGACCATTATACAAACTAGACATCAAAATGACCAGTTGATTCCTAGACAAGAGTGCTGAACTACCCACATGCCCCTAATCCCTACTCTACCTCTCCCTTCATAAAACATATTCCTACATGCAAAGTAAATGACTCGTAGCTCTAAAATGATTGTTTCTCACAAATAAACTTTTGTAAGTGAAAAGAGCCAAGAAGTGCTTCGGTAACAGCAAAAGGGAAAGGCTTCAAATAATCAGAGAAATATGCACTGAGATAGGAAACAATCGCAGTAAAATGCAGCAGAGCTGCCCCAAATAAACATCTGATAGACAGTGAGTACTGAGCTACATATATCTATATCACCTTAGGATCATGCTATAAATATGAGAAAAGGCTTTGACTAACACCTCAATCCAAGGAGCACACCTAGTGGTAGAAACTAAAAGAAAAACAACAACAAGAAATCTATTTTTTAACAAACAACCTCTTTTTTAAAAAACTTATCTTAAAGATGGGAGGAAAGGACAGTCTTAAAGACGGAAGAGGACAATTTGCTGCAGAAAACAATAACATTCTAGAAAACTTAGGACAAGAGGATATAGGACCTGAAATTCGCAAGGGGAGACTATTCTGAGATGAAACGAACAGCAAATGAGATTGGGGGGGGGGGAAATGAAATGGAAACTAAATAAATAAAGCTAAGATGAAAATGAGCATATGAAGCGGGCTCGGTGGCTCAGCCTGTAATCCCGCGCCTTTGGGAGGTTGAGGTGAGTGGATTGCCTGAACCCGCGGGTTCAAGACCCGCCTGGGCAGCGAGACCTCATCTCTACAAAAAATCAAAAAATCAGCCGGGCGTGGTAGCACAAGCCTGTAATTCCGGCTACTCGGAAGGCTGAGGTGGAAGGATCGCTGGAGCCCAGCAGGCGAAGCTGTGGTGACCGGGAGCGGCCACTGCACTCCAGTCTGAGTGACCAAGTGAGACACCAACTCAAAAAAAAAAAGAAAATGGGCATATGAAGTAAGAAAACTAACAAGGCAATGTGGGTCTAATATACATTAGTGTAGAATTTACATTGGAGAAAAATGTATTCGTGATTTTAAGTACAAAATTGAAAAGTTCTTCCATAAGACAAAGAACAGGGATAAGTAGTTGAAAATAATGCAGGCATACTGTAGAGGGGAGGGAGGATAAAACTTCAAATTGGGAACTATCGATAGACTCTAAGAGGAAGTCAAAACAATCAGCACAGATGAAATAAATCAAGGAAGACTATTTGGTTGAAATGTATATAACTAAAGATCTCATCATGATCCAAGTAAAGTTAATAAATAGATATATCTCAGCAAATTTAAAAATTATAATAAAGAAAAAGTCCAACAAGCATTTAAGCAAACAAACACGTCAACTACAAATAAGTATACATAAATATACATTGTTAGGCAATAGAGCAGTGTCTACAGCATTTTAAGAGAGAAAAGCTATTTTGTACTACTCAATCAAGTTACCATTCATGTGTGAAGAAAATAGAAAGACATTCTCAGGAATGCCAGACTGCATAAAATACAACATTCAGGGATCTAAAACTACTTGAAGACCATAGTCCAGCCCCCCCTCCCCAAAAGTGACTAAAAATTAAAAACACAAGAATATGGAAATGAAGGTTAAAAGAACTGATGCATTGTCAAATAAATTTCACATCTACAAGGGGATGTTATATAGCATATCCATGTCCTTCCAGTGCAGCTGCTGGTAAAGATAAGCTTCCCAGAAGACAAACTCTTTAGTCCCAAACATAGGCTTCATCTCAGATCTTCACCCCTTACACGAACATAATGCTCTCTGGTAGTAATGACCCACAGGCTCCTTATCCACAATGTCAAAATCCCAAAAACTCTGAGAACAAAGAGATTTTCTTATAAATCACTTGGTGGCAAAATGAACTGATATGAGGTTATTTATATTTTTTTGTAATTCTATGTGTTAATATTCATCATTTTTCTGCATAAAAATTAGTAAATTGGACTATAGCTAATTGCCACATACTCTGCCATGGTTGAAATATGCAATATTTTCCTTTCTAAAATAAAAATATATATATAATTCTAGAACACATTTGAAGGTTCCATATAAAAGATCATGGAACTCAAGTAGATCAATTCACCCAAATGGCTCACTTTTTTTATAGCAGTTTTAGTCAGTTTATTTATTAATAATGTATGCTCACAACACTCTGAACTCTCAAGACAACTGATTTCTTTCTATGATGTTAATGGACTCTGAATTTTAGAAGACATTCTCGGAGGGAGGCAGAGTCATGGCTGACTCTTCCTGAACACCTATATTACCTGCCCATGCTGAAAACAATTCTTGGGCTCCTTGAAAAATGATGAAACATTCCATCCCCATGACTCATTTCCAACTATTACCTTACATGCACATGTATCCTAAGTTTATCTGGTTGATGTTCTATCCACCTCCCTGGGAACCTGTGACCTTGGGTCCTGGCCATCTGACCCCAGAGAAAATCAGGTCTAATATAGAGGTTGTGTATTTTTTGACACAGCTGTGGAACACTTCAAGTATATAGACAATCAGAATAACTTTTACTGTACTGAAGAATGACATGCACATTTTGAATATTCTAGGGTACAATACAGTTTTCCTAATTTTGCTTCAATGATGAGAAAGATCATATTATGCTTCCTCTTGTTTTGCCAGCCCATTTACAGATGATTCATTAAACATGTCCTCTCTGTTTGCACTCTTGAAGTTTCTTCTGGTTTCTACGTCTAGATCTGTTGGTTCTGACCCACTTATTCTCTATCATGACCATTTGTTTTGAATACTCTTTTATTATTTATCCAATCTTTTTTCTATATGCTTTGGAAGTTTTAAGACCTCTCACTCAGAAGTTTACCTGCGCTCAGTGCTCACAGCTATAGGCAAGCCCTCTTGTAATTGTTAGGATCAGGAATCGTAATTGGAAAAAAATAAAATTTGAATTAAATAAAGTAACATTGTATCATTTTCAGCTAAGAGAAGTCCACAGATATTCTACCTAGGACTATCAATGGTTTTCCTGTGGTCAAGAAGAAACCAAGCATCTTCAATCTTTATGTTGTATTGAACATATGAGTTTCATCCTCAAGGTCATCTCATGGACAAAGATGTTGCTAGAACAATAGATTTCATATACACCTCCCAGGCAGCAGGAAGGAAGATGAGGAGCAGAAAGATAAAGAGGACACACTTTTCAGCTGAAGTAGAGCTCCTAAAGACATTCTGGAAGTCCCATTTGAAGTTTAATGCTTACTCTGACATTTTCTCCTACTCAGTGACATATATTCACCCAGCCATAAAGAAAACTAACTTTAATTTGGCCAGCCACCAAGTACATGCACAAACACAAACACACAAGGTTTTGTTTGTTGGAAAAAGGAGGAAGTAGGCTGGACAACTAGCAATCCATCAGCAATTTCTGCCATGGCTACCTACTATGATGCCTTAGATCCAGTGTTAAAAGGTCAGACACTGATCAGCAATAATGAAACACTCATCTCTCATACATATTTACACAAAGTAGTGGGAATATCAAAACTATTCAGATCACAGTTTCTCTTAATAAATAGAAAGTAAGAGATATGGTCCAGTAAGTTTGAAAAAGTAGGCGTGTTCTTTTTGACATTTTAATATGAGCCTTAAATAAGGAATTAGTGGGTGAAAGATGTATTGATAATGTCCAGGAAAGCTGCAAATGATACTGGCCATAATCACCAGCTACTTTATTCCTGCATCTTCCCCATTATAGGAATTCTGGCCATGCTGTGATACTGCAGACTTAGCCCTTTCTTTCAACTTGGCAACACAGGCCAGGATTACTGATGTGTAATGCAGTTTCCAATGCAGTTAACATCTTCTGTCAGCGGAGTTTTCCAGTCATGATACTGCCTAGAAGTTGTAAGGCATTTTTAAATAAACCAAAAATACTCAGAAAATCTCATAGAACATAATCTCAGACTCTCCAGAATGTTTGGTGGCAACTGAAAGGAGAAGGGTAGGAACTGGGAAATCTCTTCACCCAATTTATTTGATTTTGCAGGTTTTCTAACTATTCAGCCCATAGGAGACTCGACACATATTGGCAGGCAACTTAAAAACATGTTATCCTAAGAAAATGTGATATAAAGACATGATGGAATGCTACACAGCCACAAAGAACAAAATCATATATTTTGCAGCAACATAGAGGCAGTTGGAGACCATGATTCTAAGTGAACTATCATAGAAACAAAAAACTGAATACCACATGTTCTTACTCAGTAGAGGGCCCTGATCACTGGACAAATGAGCGCAAAGGTGGAAACAATAAATGCTGGAAACTGCTAAAGGAGGGTGGGAGGGAGAAGCAAAAGGGACTCTTAACCATACACAGGGTACCAAGTACACTACCAGGATAGAGAGGGTTCACTAGAAGCCCAAACCTCACATACGTGCAATTTACCTATGCAGTAAATCATCACACATACCCCACAACTCTAAAGCATGTCCCTGAAAAACCCAATCAAGAAAGAAAAAAGCAAAATATGAAATGAGAATAGAAAGCCAACCAATGCACAGCAGCCTTTAAAAACCTAAGAGAATAGCATATCACATGATAGGATGCTTGGAATATGTGATGAATTAGTAATAAAACATAATTCAACATAATAATAACATCTACCAAGCCAAAAAGTCAACATCATGCTTAATGGTGTGAATCACTAGAAGCAGTCCCATTAAAATAACAAGCAAAATATAAAATATGCTTTCTCCCTTAGTATCTAACACTATTCTAAAAATACTGGCCATTAAAATAAAGTGTGAAATAGAAATGAGGTAAAATTATTGAAAAGCAAGAAACTAGATTATCTTTATTTCCAAGTGATATTATCATATAGCTAGGGGAAGACAAACAAAAAAATCAACTGTAAATTTTATAAAATGAATGAAAGAGTTCAATAAGTGGCCAGATAAAGTACGTATACAAATATTAACAGCATTCCTATATAAGCAGCTACAATTGATAATGAAAAAAGTTTCACTCATAATGGCAAACATATATTTTTTAAATACATGGAAATAGCAATAATAATAACAACAACCACAAATAACATTTATTGAACTTCAAAAGAGACAGAGAGGGAATGGTCAGAGAAACCAAATTTGGGAAGGTTGGTTTTGTTTTTAATTTAATTTAATTTTTTTTTTAGAAGACACAAACAAATGGAAAAATATTCCATGTTCGTGGATAGTAAGAATGAACATTGTTAAGATGTCCATCCTACCAAAAGCAATCTACAGATTCAGCATAATACCCATTAAGTTACCAACATCATTCTTCTCAGACCTGGAAATAACAATATGGAAATTCATATGGAAACATAAACGACCACAAATAGTCAAAACAATACTTAGCAAAAGAAATAAAGCAGGAGGTATCACACTTCCAAACTTCAAACTTTACTATAAGGCTACAGTAATCAAAAGAGCCTGGTATTGGAACAAGAACAGGCACATAGACCAATGGAACAGGATAGAGATTTCAAAAGCAAAACCTCAATTTCTCAGCCAACTCATCTTTCACAAATCCTCCAACAACAACCACTGGGGAAAGAAGAACCTATTAAGCAAATGATGCTGGAAAAACTGGATGACCACATACAGAAGATTGAAACAGGCCCCCTACCTGTCACCATACACAAAAATTAATTCTAAATGGATCAAAGACCTACACATAAAACCTCAAACTATAAGAATCTTAGAAAACTCAGGAGATACACAAATGGAAATTGGAACTGGCAACCAGTTCCTGACCAGGACCCTACATGCCCATACCTTAAGAAATAAGATAGACAAGTGGGACCTCATCAAACTAACGAACTTCTGCAAAGCAAAGGAAACTATTCAAGAGAGCAGAGAGACAGCCCACAGAATGGGAAAAAATATTTGCCAACTGTATATCTGACAAAGGCCTAACATCTAGGATCTACAAACAACTCAAACATACCAATAGGAAAAAAACAAACAGCCCCACTAAAAAGTGGACAAAAGACATGAGTAGACACTCCTCAAAAGAAGATATATGGGCAGCCAACAGACACATGAAAAAGTGTTCAGTCTCACTCACCATCAGAGAAATACAAATCAAAACTACATTGAATTTTTTTTTTTTTTAAGATTCAAGTTGTACAAATGCACATTCCTTACATGGGCATACTGCGTACTGATAGGGATTGAGCTTTGGGTGTCTTCGTTTCCCAAATAGTGAACATTGTACCCGATAGGTAGCTTCTAAACCCTCCCACTTCCCCCTTTTGGTGTCCCCAGCGTCTATCATTTCCATCTTTATATCCATTTAGTTCCAAACTATAAGTGAGACTATGCAGCATTTGTTTTACTGTTCTGAGTCAGTTCACTTAGGATGTTCTCCAGCACTATTCATGTTGCTGCCAAGGCCAAAATTTGTTCTTTTTATGGCTGTATAGCATTCCATCGTGTGTGTGAGATATACATATACATATATGCACACACATATATTTTAAAAATCACATTTTCTTTATCCACAAGCACTTAGGTTGGTGTCATGACTTTGCTATTGTGGACAGTTTTGCAATTAATATAGAAGTACAGGTTTCTTCTTTATATAATGATTCATTTTCCTTTGGGTTAATACCCAGTAGTGGGATTGTTGGATCAGATAGTAATTCTATTTTTAGTTTTTTGAGAAAGTCCATGCTGTTTTCCATAGATTGAACTAGTTTACATTCCTACCAACAATGTATGAGCATTCCCTTTTCTCTGCATCCATGCCAACATCTGTTGCTCTTTGACTTTTTAATGATAACCATTCTGACTGGCGTAAGATATCTCACTGTGGTTTTAACTTGCATTTATATAATGATTAATGATATTGAGCATTTTTCATGTTTGTTGGCTACTTGTATGCCTTCTTTTGAAAAGTGGCTATTCATGCTCTTTGCCCACTTTTGATGGGGTTGTTTTTTTAATGTTGAGTTGTTTGAGTTCCTTGTAGATTCTGGATATTAGTCCTTTTTCTAAGGCATAATTTTCAAATATTTTCTTTCATTCTGTAGGTTCTCTGTTCATTATGTTGGTTACTTATTTTGCTGTGCAGAAGCTTTTTAGTTTAACTAACTCCCATTTGTCTATTTTTTTTCTGTTACATTTGCTTTTGCTTTAGTTTAACTAAGTCCCATTTGTCTATTTTTTTTTTCTGTTACATTTGCTTAATCATAAAGTCATTGCCTAGGCCAACGCCTAGGAGAGGGTTTACTCAGTTTTATTCTAGGATTTTTATAGTTTCAGGTCTTACATTTAAGTCTTTAATCTGTCTTGAGCTAATTTTTGTATATGGTAAGAAGTAGAGACCTAGTATCACTCTTCTGTATATGGCCAGTCAATTTTCCCAGCACCATTTATTGAATAGAGTGTCTTTTCCTCTTTTTTAATTTTTGTTGGCTTTCTTGGAGATCAACTGGTGAGGAGTATGTGGCTCTCTATTGTGTTCCATTGATCTGTCTGTCTATTTTCATACCAGGAACATGCAGTTTGGGGTTTGTTTTTAGGGATGTTTTTTCTTCCAAAAGTCATGAACAGGCATATATACCAATGGAGAGGTCCTCTTTGGAAACAAAATGTTAAGTATTTGAAAGACAATGGCAAGTTACTGAAATTCATCTAATTAAGTATGCTGAATTTATGAATATACCAGCCCCGTTTTCTATACACATTAGACATCCTACTAACAATTGTTCCTTCTCCCTAACAGGATCTTGTGCTGTGGTGAATTACAGTAATGGAAATGTCTGTCTGATAGTGGGCAAATTAGGATAAAAGAAAGAAATTTGTTTAACCTGATCTCCATCGATAGAGTACTCAGGATAATTAAGACATGTATCCAGATAATCATGACAATTTCTCTTTTTAAAGATAAAATAATCTATTGCACTGATTATACAAATAATTGCCTCAGTTCTTCAGTGTACACTGCTAGCGTGCATTTGGGAAAAATAAAATCTATAGTTTATGATTATTTTATTTGCATAATTACACAAGAAGGAGTGTGGGTCAGAATTTTTGTTCTGATACCTCTCTCTTTTCCACTTCTCTGGCATTGTTTCCACATGATGTTTTCTCTTGAATATCAAAGATAGCCAATGGTGGATTGTGATTTATCCAGTTATCCCCAGCAGACAGTGTTAGCTATGCAAGCATGAATATGGATCACATCTAATCACTTCTGTATTAGCCTTGCAGATAAAAGTAGAGTCAAGATTTTGTGGAGGTTAAAAAATGTTAATGCAATTTCTGGCAAGATGGTGACAGGACAAGTCAGACTGTGAGAGTCTCGGCAAAAGGGAGTATCCATAAAGACTCTCTGTAGTGAGTGGGTGTGTGCCGGTGTGTGAGTGAAAGTTCATCTCAGGGGAGACTGGGGTTCATGCACCTTGTGCTCTTCTCCAGTGGTGACTGAAACCCCCCACCGGCATGCAGGATTGTCTGCTGTTCTCGGGGCTCTCCTGAGAAAAGCCTGTGAAATGCAGCTGATCCTCATCACCTGGAGCCCAGCCCACACCATCACCTGTATCAGCAAAGCAGCTGGAGCTGCGAATCCGAGAAGTGAGCAGCCAGGAGAGCTGGAGAGGAGTCCTACCACCAGTGAGGAAATGCTGCTGGAGCCATTTTCTCTGTCCCAGGAGCAGACAGAGACCTGCATTGCCCCACCCAGCACCAACTAGCCTCCAACCTGGGACCTAGAGATTATCTCACCAATTGGAGAGACAGATGACACTCCCCCATGCTGGACAGGCACAGACACATCAGATTTGAGTGGGGGAGACCTGAGAAAAAGCAGCAGCAAGCCCATGAATCCAGATCTGATCCATCCTCCTCCCACAATAGTCCATGGAGCATCTGACCCACACTGAGAGCAACCCTAACAGCCTGCCCTGAGAGCAGAGGGGAGGAGCTGGAGACCAGAGCTGAAAGGAAGTTGAAGTTACAGGAACTGCCTCAGAATGAGTTTTATCCTTTTGTTTTTTAGGGGTTTTTTGTTTGTTTGTTTGTTCTGCTTGGTTTTGTTTGTTTGCTTGACTTTTCTTTTAGTTTCAGTTTTTTTCTTTTCTTCTCTCCTTTCTGTTTTTAATTTTGTTTTTGTACTTGCTTTGTTTCTGTTATTTTATTGTTTATTTTTAGACTTCTTGTTTATGTATGGGTATTTTTGAGGGAGAGTACATCAATGGGGTGTTTTTGCCAGTTTGTGTGTTTGTCTGATTGTCTCTATGTTGTTTCTTTTATCTTTTCTGTCTTTGTTTGTGTCTCTTTTCATTTGTTAGTTGGTACAACTGTCAGATTTCCCTCTTCTTCTTCTTCTTTCTCTCCACCTTCCTCTCATCCCCCTCATTCCTTTTTCCATTATTTTCCTTCTTCTTACCTCATTTTGTTTTCAGGGGGTAAACCTATACCCCATTGCAAGGACAGATTGTAAGTTAGTGGAAAGTGGGTCCCAGGGGGCCCACACACCTGTCAACAGAAACTGGGATCTGCAGATAGTTTATGAATCACAGCTACCCCCTCAATTAAATCTCAAAACTGCAAAAAGTACAGCCCCCACCCCACCCCGACAAAGTCTAACTTCAGAATAGAACAAAGCCAGAGGATCCACATAAGGAAAATTAGAAGATGAAGCAAACCAAAGTAAAAGCTACCCCCATCCCTGAACAACAGAATTAAAGAAGAGGAAAAAGGTGGGGGAGAAAAATCTACACATATGAAGAAAAACCAAAAGAAGAATATGGGTCTCACACAGAACTCTGGGAGGTCAGACACTGAGAATACAGACTTCAGAATGGAAAAAATTAAGAACCCCCAGAATGACTGGTCTCAAACCACAAACCCTGATATCAAGACATTAATAGAGAAAATAAATAAAATTGAGGAGAGACAACAGGAAGGAATGAAGGAGTTGATAACTCAGCTAACAATAAAGAATACAGTGAATGAAATAAGTAGCAAACCAATAAGCATGGAAAGCAGAATTAACTCACAGAAGAAAGAATCTCAGAACTTGAGGACCAAAATATGGAACTAATCAAAACTGTTAAAAACATAGAAAAGAAGCTTAAAAAGACAGAACAAAACATTTGAGAGATGAACAATTATTTCAAGAGGCTTAAACTAGGATTAATTGAAACTCCTGAGGCATATAGAGAGAAATGGAGACCACCCTAGAACAAACATTCCATGAAATTATTCAAGAAAACTTCCCTCATCTCACCAGTGATGTGACCGTTCAAACACAAGAGAATCAGAGAACCCCTGCGAGATAACAAGTGAGAAGACCAACTCCTAGACACATAGTAATTTGCCTACACGAAGTAGGTATAAAAGAAAAAATCCTAAAGGCAACAAGAGAAAAAGGTCACACTATCTACCTGGAAAGACTAATTAGAATAGCAGCAGACTTATGTACAGAAACACTTCAGGCTATGAGAACTTGGAGCCCAATCTTCGAAGTTCTCAAAGATAAACAATTTCAACCAAGAATTACCTACCCAGGTAAGCTAAACAATTTCAACCAAGAATTACCTACCCAGCAAAACAATTTCAACCAAGAATTGCCTACCCAGCTAATTCTCCAGTGATGGAGAATTACGATCCTTCCCAGACATTCAATCCTAATAGCTAACATTGCCTCCAAACCAGCTCTACAAGAAACACTTGAGAAAGTATTAAACACAGAAGAAAGGGAAAAAAAGAACAACAACATCCTCCACAAGAATGCAGGAAAAAGATTGAAAGTACACATGAATCAACCCCAAAATCAAAAAAAAGACAAAAAACAAACTGAGAGCAGCAACAACAACAAACTCTATAAGAACCTCTTAACAGAGATAAACTCTCACATCTCAATAATTAGCCTGAATGTGAATGGGCTAAATGCACCACTGTAAAGACAAAGAATGGCAAAATGGATAAAATATCACAAGGCAACAATATATTGTCTCCAAGAGACTCACCTCCCAGAAAGGACACTCACAGACTCAAAGTAAGAGGATGGGAAACAAAATTTGAGGTGAAATGTAACACAAAAGAAAGCCAGAGTCACAATCTTAATATCAGACAAAATACCCTTTAGGTTATCAAAAATAAAAAAGATATGGATGGTTACTACATAATGATAAAAGATTCAATCTATCAACAAAAAATATACATCCTAAAAATATATGCACCCAACATAGGAGCACCAACTTTCATAAAGCAGCTTTTTGGCAAAAGTAAAAAGATATTGACTCTAATACCATTATAGCTGGGGACTTAAATAGCTCACTCACAATCCTAGACAGATCATCAAGAAAAAAAAATCAACAAGGAGATCCAGAACTCAACATGGTGCTTGAGCAACTAGATCCCTACAGAACACTCCATCCAACAACCATGAAATATATGTTCTACTCATTGCCACATGGGATGTACTCTAAGAGTGACCACATCCTTAGCCATAAATGAAGCATAGAGAAATTCCATAAGATTGAAATTTTGCCATACACCTTCTCAGACCACAGTGGAATAAAAATAAATAACAACACCAACAGAGTTCCCCCAAAACCCACAAAGACATGGACACTAAACAGCACGATGCTAAACAACTCCTGGGTCAACATGGAAATCAAAACAGAGATTAAAAGATACCTGGAAACAAAAATGTAAAAACATCTTACCAAAACCTCTGGGATACCATGAAATCAGTACTAAAAGGGAAATTCATGCTTCTTTGAACACACATGAAGAAAATGGAAAGATCACAAGTTAGCAGCCTAACAAATCACCTAAGGACTGGAAAAGCAAGACCACCAAAACCCGAACTTCAGCAGAAGAATACAGATCACCAAAATAAAAACCCAAATTCAGGAAATAGAAGACAAAAAGATAATACAAAAAATCAACGAAATCAATAACTGGTTCTTTGAAAGGATAAACAAGATTGATGGACCCCTAGCTAGACTGACCAAGAAAAAGAGAGAAGCCGGGCTCGGTGGCTCAGCCTGTAATCCCGCGCCTTTGGGAGGCTGAGGTGAGTGGATTGCCTGAGCCCGCGGGTTCGAGACCCGCCTGGGCAGCGAGACCTCATCTCTACAATAAATCAAAAAATCAGCCGGGCATGGTAGCACATGCCTGTAATTCCGGCTACTCGGAAGGCTGAGGTGGAAGGATCGCCAGAGCCCAGCAAGTGAGGCTGCGGTGGCCGGGAGCAGCCACTGCACTCCAGTCTGGGCAACTGAGTGAGACTCCAACTCAAAAAAAAAATAAAAAATAAAAAAATTAAAAGAGAGAAAAAGGTACAAATAAACACAATCAGAAATGCAAAAGATCAAGTCACAATTGCCCCCAAAGAAATACAAAAGATTATCAGAGACGACTATATACATTTATATGAAAACAAACTTGAAAGCCTAAAGGAAATGGAGGACTTTCTGACATCACTCAACCTCCGCAAGCTGCAACAAGAAGACATCAAGACCCTAAATAGACCAATAACAATCCAGGAAATTGACTGTCATAAGAAAACTACCTACAAAACAAGACCTGGACCAGATGACTTTCCAGTAGAATTCCACAAAACATACAAGGAGGAGCAGATACCAATCCTAATTAAAGTATTCCAAGCAATCGAGAAAGATGGAACTCTACCCAAATCATTTTATGAAGTTAAAATCATATTGATACCCAAACCATGTAAAGATCCAACAAAGAAAGAAAACTACAGGCCAATATCCTTGATGAACATACATACAAAAATTCTCAACAAGACCCTAGCAGACCGAATCACAAAAATCATTCACCACGACCAAGTAGTTTTCATCTTCAAGATGCAGGGCTGGTTCAACATTTGTAAGACTGTAAACATAATTAAATACATCAACAGATGTGAAAACAAAAACCCCATGATTATATCATTAGACACAGAAAAAGTTTTTGATAAAATTCAGCACCCTTTCTTGATAAAAACTCTCAAACATCTAGGCATAGATGGAACATAACTCAAAATAGTAAGAGCCATCTATGAGAAACCCACAACCAGCACTCTACTAAAAAGACAGAAGTTGGAAACATTACCCTGAAAACCAGAACAAGACAAGAATGCCCACTCTCACCTCTCCTTTTCAACGTTGTTTTGGAAGTCCTACCTAGAGCAATCAGATAAGAGAAGGATATCAGGGATATTCAAATAGGAAAAGAGGAAGTCAAATTATCCCTCTTTGCTGATGATGTGATGTTATACCACAAAAACCTAAGAGAATTTGACAAAAACCTCCTTGCACTGAGAAAGAACTTTGGCAAAGTCACAGGGTATAAAATAGATACGCAAAAGACAGTCATATTTCTATACACCAACAATAAACAAACAGAAACCCAAATAAAAAGCACAATCCCATTCACAATAGGCACAAAAAATCAAATACCTCGGCATCTTCCTAACCAGAGAAGTGAAAGACCTGTACAATGAAAATTATAAAACACTGCTCAAAGAAATCAAAGATGACACAAATGGAAAAATATTCCATGCTCATGAGTCAGAAGAATCAACAGTGTGAAGATGTTTATCCTACCCAAAGCAATTTACAGATTTAATGCAATATCCATTAAAAAACCAGCAGCATTCTTCTCAGACCTAGAAACGACAATATGGAAATTCATATGAAAATATATATGACCATGAATAGACAAAACAATTCTCAGCAAATAAAACACAGCAGGAGGTATCAACTTCCAGGCTTTAAACTTTATTATAAAGCTACAATAAACAAAACACCCTGGTACTGGTACAAGAACCAGCATACAGACCAATGGAATAGGATAGAGATTCTAGAAGCAAAACCTCAAGTTCTCAACCAACTCATCTTTGACAAAACCTCCAACAACAACCACTGGGGTGAGGAGAACCTAGTCCATAAATGGTGCTGGGGAAACTGGCTGATCACATACAGAAGATTAAAACAAGATCCCTACTTATCACCATACACAGAAATCAACTCTAAATGTCTCAAAGACCTAAAGACGTAAAACCTCAAACTATAAGAACCTTAGAAAATGCAGGTTGGAATACTACGCAGCCATAAAAAGGAACAAAATCATGAATTTTGCAGCAACCTGGATGGAACTAGAGTCTATAATACTGAGTGACCTCTCACAGAAACAAAGATCCGAGTATCACATGTTCTCACTCATATAAAGGACCTTTAATATCCAATGTCATAGTATAAGAAAATGACTGACAGTAGTGGGAAACGATGGGCAGAGGAGAGAGGTGGGATTAAGGTTAGCAAATATCTGTCTGGGGATGGGGAAACACCTCTTATCAACAGGGTGCCTGAATGAAACGTATTTGTATACCTAACCCTTAACTGTACCCCACAAAACCATAATAAAAATATTGATTAGCCGGGCTCGGTGGCTCAGGCTGTAATCCCGCACCTTTGGGAGGCTGAGGTGAGTGGATTGCCTGAGCCCGCAGGTTCGAGACCCGTCTGGGCAGCGAGACCTCATCTCTACAATAAATCAAAAAATCAGCCGGGCGTGGTAGTGCGCGCCTGTAATTCCGGCTACTCGGAAGGCTGAGGTGGAAGGATCGCCGGAGCCCGGCAGGTCGAGGCTGCGGTGGCCGGGAGCGGCCACTGCACTCCAGTCTGGGCAACAGAGTGAGACTCCAGCTCAAAAAAATATATATATTGATTATTTAAAAAAAAAAAAAGAAAAGAAAAGAAAATGCAGGTAATCCCCTTATAGAAATTAGAACTGGCAATCAATTCCTGATCAAAACCTCAAGTGCCCATGCCATAAGATATAAGATAGACAAGTGGGACCTCATCAAACTGACAATCTTCTGCAAAATCAAAGAAACCACCAAGAGAGCGGGAAGACAGGACACAGACTGGGAAAAAATATTTTCCAACTGTGTGTCTGACAAAGGCCTAACATCTAGGATCTACAAGGAGCTCAAATGTGCCGAAAAGAAAAAAAACAAACAGCCCCATTACAAAGTGGGTAAAAGACATGAATAGACATTACTCAAAAGAAGACATACACACAGACAACAGATACATGAAAAAATGCTCAGCCTCACTAGTCATCAAAGAAATGCAAATTAAAACTACACTGAGATACTACCTAACTCCAGTCAGGAAGACCATCATCAACAACTCAGAAAACAATAGATGCTGGAGAAGATGTAGTGAAAAGGGAACACTTCTACACAGTTGGTGGGAGTGTAAACTAGTACAGTCTCTGTGGAAAATACTGTGGTGATTCCTAAAAGATCTAAAAATCGAGCTTCCATACTACCCCGCATTCCCCTTATTGGGGGAATGTGCCCAAAGGAACTCAGATCACTCTAAGAAAAAGATACCTGCACATATATGTTTATTACAACATTGTTCACAATAACAAGAACATGGAACCAACCACGCTGCCCGTTGAAAGAGGACTGGATGAAAAAATGTGGCACATTTACACGATGGAATATTACACAGCCACAAAGTAGGACAAAATCATGAACTTCACAACAACCTGGATGGACTTAGAAGCTATAATACGGAGTGATATCACAGAAACAAAAAACTGAGTATCACATGTTCCCACTCATAAGCAGACCTTGAACACTTATCGTAATACTATAAGAAAAGGATGAGCAGTAGCAGGAAACTACCTGGGGGTGGGGAGGAAGGCCAGATTGGCAGTAGTAGGAATCTGCTGGGGGAGGGTGGACACACCTCATCAACAAGAGACCTGTATAATGAACACTTTGTATACCTAACCCTGAATAATTGTACCTCACATCTTTAAAATAAAAAAATTAAAATTAAAAAAATGTACTACTGCTTGTTAAGTGTTGGATTTGCCAGCCACTAGGCTATTAGCAGTAGCATTTGTATAGATAATGCAACAATAGAGATTGGAATGTTTCTTTCTGTTGTTAGCAGAAAAGTAAAATAAATTCTTATATTCAAGACAAACTTTTCAGCTCTTTTCTCTCCTGTGTTCTTCTGTTTATTCTTTTAATTGGTATTCTATTTATAATTTCTTTTTTCAGCACAATGCTATGAAAGTGGTGAGAAGGACACACTTCAAGGAACCAGATGACAAAAAATAATCTCTAATGATGGTATATTTCTATAACATATTAAATTAACAAGTAGGTGACTGGGCATGGTGGCTCATGTCTATAATACCAGAACTTTGAGAGACAGAGGTGGGAGAATTGCCGGAGCCCAAGTTTGAGACCAGTCTGGACAACATGGTAAGAGCTTGTCCCTGCAAAAAAATTTTAAAAATTAGTCAGGGATGGTGGCATATGCATGTAGTACCAGCTATTTTGGTAGCTGAGGTAAGAGGCTTTTTTGAGCCCAGAAAGTCAAGTCTACAGTGAACAGGGATCGCGCCCCTGAACTCCAGCCTGGACAACAGAGTGAGGCTCTGTCTTAAAAAATAATAAAATATATTACATTAAATTAACAATTAGGAGCTGGGCTCGGTGGCTCAGCCTGTAATCCCGCGCTTTGGGAGGCTGAGGTGAGTGGATCGCCTGAGCCCGCGGGTTCAAGACCCGCCTGGGCAGCGAGACCTCATCTCTACAATAAATCAAAAAATCAGCCGGGCGTGGTAGCACATGCCTGTAATTCCGGCTACTTGGAAGGCTGAGGCAGAAGGATCGCCGGAGTCCAGCAGATCGAGGCTGCGGTGGCCAGGAGTGGCCACTGCACTCCAGTCTGGGCGACAGAGTGAGACTCCAACTTAAAAAAAAAAAAGATTAACAATTAGGAACTTTACACCATTTTACATTATGATACTAGTTTAGGCTCAAGTTCTATGTGGGGAAAACATACATTGATTCTTCCCACAGGCAATATGAAATTACTCAAACTTAGAAGATATCACAAGTCAGGTCCCCAGAAGAACACTCTGAGGTAGAGATTTGTGTGTGAGGGGATTATTGAGGTGCGTTCCCAGGATCATTACTTGTAAGGGAGTGAAGAAAGAAGGATTTGGCACAAGAGGAAGATGAGTGAACACCGTATCATGATCAGGAAAGTGTCAACTAATCTCACAAACTCTGGAGTTAGAGTGGTCCTTCATTGTTAATGTATGTTGGGGAGAAACAGGGACTTGATACCTCTGCATGGACCAGCCTTTGGATTTGGAATGCCCCACCCCACAACGAAGAGGGTGACCTTGGCCAAGGCAGTTGTCTTCAGTCACAGACAAGTTCCAGAGACTCAGCTGAGTGCTGTCAGCTGCCAACATTCTCAGCAATTGGAAAAACGAGTGCTTTAGTTCTGAAAAGAAAATCATAATACTACAGCACCCAATAATCCACTACACAAGGGTATTAAGAAACAAAAGTTTCTTTTTTAAAAAATTCACGGCCTCTCTCCTATCCAGGAGGCGTGTCACAGGCCTTAATGGCCAGAAGATCAAAGAACTATATGCTATCTTGTCTTCTCCACTAAAAAGAATTTTTGGCTTTTGGAAAGCCACTTTTCTGCTCTGTCTTTATCTGTAATATCAGAGATTTGACCTGAGAATCACCTGTGGTCTCTTCTGCTTTGACAACCTTAATTTTGATGACATAATTTTTAGCAAAATCAAGAGGAAAATATTTCAAATGTAGTCATGCCTCATAAAAAGTGTAGTTTCAATGAGATTTTAACGTTTTGGATCCTCTTATTTCCGAGTTAAACTGAATCCCAAAACTCCAAAGTTATTTTCAAGTCCCTTTGATAGTATTAGTATGAGAACCTTTTAACAAAATCTAAGAGTAATATGCAAGTCCCAGAAGAGGAAGAATAAAGATGATTGATCACAGACTTCTAGTGCTTAGACTAGAATCCCAGGCTGCTGAATTCAAGCAAGGAACTGAAAAGAACTTTTTAATCCTAACTAACTCCATCATCATCAACTTTTCCAAAGGAATAGAATTGCTAGTGAGCCCATAATGAGTTTTATTATCCCTGCAAGCCCTGGTATGCTACTTTTCTTCTACTGAGAAGAGGCAGGATAGCCACACTGCCTCCTTTATTGTCTTCCTCTGTCCTTCTTTGAAAAGGTCAGTGGCACATCTGGGGTATCCATTACTCAGAATAGCCAACTGATAGACATTAAAAGGTCATCTGCCCTTCCAAACATATGAAAGTCAGTCATCTCTATTTGGGCACTGTCATATAATTGCCCGGGAGAGGTGCAAAAGAAAACTAAAACGACTACATTGGATTTACTGTCTTACTCTATTAGGACTTGTGTAGCATCTTTGTCCCTTATAAGAACAAAATGGAGAGAGCTAAAAATAGAGGACATTGATCTTGCCCTGGCACGAAGCTTCATGAAAAATAGCTTTTTGCAAAAGAGCAGCTTTATTTCATCTATTTAAGTATTCCACATCATGCGTGCGACATAGCATTTTCTTTAATGTGTTCCATTCCTAGCTCTGCCTTTTATTTTGTCAACAGCAACTTTAATATTAATGATTCATGCCAAAAAGAAGAGGCCGAAATACATAGTTAGGAATAAAGTGACTCCTCTTTTTGTCATAAGCAGGAAGCTAGCTTAAACTGATGTTAAACTGTCATTGCACATGAAAAGAATAAAATGTAAGCCATTGATTGTAACAGAACTTGTGCACTGTTTACATTTGTGAAAGCCCATTTTTAGTTATTTGCAACAATTTTCTATTATAACACACAGACATGTTTCCTGCTATTTTCATCAGACATATGTTTTTATTTTCTACTGGAATGTTTCCATGTACTTGTATATAATTATACTTTAATTTCTACATAACTCTTCTAGAATATGTAATGATAAGACTGTGCAGTTTTATAGTAAGAAGGAAATGCTATGTGTTATTCAACAATAGGCATACTACTCAGTACATCCCATCAAGTCTCCAAAACTAAAAAAGCAAAGCAAGAAGTCCTCGAAGATTGATCAACCAACAAAGAACAATAAATTATTTCTAGTATCTGAGTCCCACCAGACTGTGCAACTAGTTTTTTTTTTTTTTCAAAACTTTACTTGAGTCATGCTAAAAGCAAGGATACTGAAAAGCCAATTTCATGGACTGTAGATCTAAGGAGTCATTTGTGATGTGCCACATATCCTGTGGTTCCTCTTACTCTGAACATCCTCAAGTGCTGCCTTGAGATCTACATACTTCCATCAGATTCAGAGAAATGTTTATGGAACAAAATGGGTGGGAAACACAGAAATGTAATATTCTTGTGTGAAAATATGGGGAAGACAATTGGTTGCTAAGAGAAAAAAGAAATAAATTGGTTGGCAGGGCGGAAATTAAATTTTTGCAATTGAGCCAAGAGAAAGTTTCACTTAATTACCAATGGATCAAGAGACTCCTTGGTGAGGGAGGTGTGTGGGAGATGCTGAATCCTAGCCATGGTGCCAATTGGCTCAGTTACTCAAAGACTTAGGGTGAGTCAGACTCTCTAGCCTTGTGCAATAGAGAGGGGCTAGAAAATCTCTTGGGCCCAAAGAGTTGTCCTCAGGATTGCACAGAACTAACTCTGGCTTCCTGTTAAAAGCCTGCAGCTGTCCTGCATCTCCAAAGTCAACAGTAAGCCAAGAGTGAGGATTAATTAGTTCTAATGTTGTAGGTTGAATTGTACCTCCAAAAAAGATATGTTGATGTCTTAACCTGTTACCTGCGATTGTGACCCTCTTTGGAAACAGAGCTTTTGAAGATGCAATCAAGTTAGGATAAGGTTATATTGGATCAGGGTGGACTTTAATTCAGTGACTGATATCCTTGTAAAAAGAGGAAAAGAAATATAGACACATGCACAGAGGGTAGATGATGCCAAAGAACATCAAAATTGCCAGGAAACACCAGAAGCTAAGAAGAGGCAAGGAAAGAGTCTTCTTTAGAGCCCTCAGAGAAAGAGAATATAGCCCTGTCAACACCATAATGTTGCATTTCTGGCCACCAAAACTCTGAGAAAATATATTTCTGTTTTTCTTAGCCACAAAGTTTGTGGTAATCTGTTATGGCAGCCTTGGTAAACTAATACACCTGCATGAGAATGGGAAGAGGGGAAGGAGATAGCACTACATTGAGGGACTTAGAGAAAGTGTCATGAAGCAAGCAACATTTAATCTGTACCTTAACCACTGAATGATAGTTTCAATAAGTTGAGATGATGGAAGGAAAAGAGAAGGACAACCTGGTAGACATACATTGAACAAGGAAGGGGAAAAGATGGGAAAAGATAGGGCATGTTTAGGAAACCCTAGAAAGTCCAATTTTATGGTGCCCCAAAGTAAATATGAAGCAGAGGTAGATAAGGCTAGGAAGTGAGTTGAGACCAGGTAGAGCCGAGCTAGCTGAAGGGGTTCAGATTTAACTATAACTAATACAGAACTATTGAACTTTTTTGGCTTAAATGTGATTTGATCAGAGAAAAGCTTAGGAAAATTGTGTGGGGGGGGGTGACTTGAAAAAAAGAGAGAACCGCTTGAGAAAAAGAGAGAAAAGTGGATACCAGTTGGGAAATTACTGCAGTAGTCAAAGCAATAATAGCAATTAAATGCAATATAAAATAGGCTGATGTTAACAAGAAAGGAGCAACAGAGACAGGAGAACAAGTTTGGTAGAGATAGAATTGATGGTCCCCAGCATTTGGTTTCATGAAGGTATGTGAAGAGTAGATGAAAAGCAACAACCTGGATGAGTTAAGAATTATTTTGGGGAGGTCGGGAAGATGGCAGCCGAACCAGTCAGACTATACAAGTCCCCGTGTGAGTGAGTATATGGAAAATTTTGTGTACATGTTGGTGAGCGAGTGGGTGTAGGAGTGGGTGACTGAGTGGGGGCTAGGGAGCTGGTGGCCAGGGCTCTCCTGGTGTAGTGCTGGTACCACAGCAACTGCACTTGGTTGGTAACAATTCCAGGGATGCAGGAGCCGAGCACCATTTTCTTTTTTTTTGAATCAACAAACCCTCCAGGGGAAGAAAATGCTGGGAGTGACTGTATAAGTAGGGGCTCATGAGTGGGTGGCCAGGCCCCTAGTGCAACAAATGGTGTTGCAGCTTCTCTATTTCATCTCTGGCTCTTCCCAGGTCACAGAAGCTGAGTGCCATTTTTTGTTTGGTTGTTTGTTTGCTTGTTTTTTAACAGACAGAAGTTTTTCTGTGAAAAAGCGGTGGGGAGAAACTATTGCCCCAGGCTCACCATTGAAGCAGGAGAGAGACTGCTAGCTCCTGCCTTTGCCTCACCACTTCAGCACCTGGCAGGGTGCTGGCAGCAGGGGCTACAGAGGGAGTCCAGAGGCAAGGTTCCACAAAAGAGGACAAGAGAGATACCCACCACCATCTTGAAGGCAGGGCAGGAAACTGCTCTGACTTGCTCACCATGGAGCAACAGACCCAACCTCTGTGACTTGCAGATCAACCACTCAGGGATTGATCATGGCCCAGAGGGAATAACCTGAGAGCACAAACTTCAGAGGGACCTGATGAGTGCTGAGCTCCAGATGACCCACCCCCTACCCTGATCCAGCCATGGTACAAAGGGTGTGGCCAGAAAAGGACGAGGAAGAACTCCAGAGAGATCAGTGGTGAGTTGGGGCTGACTCAAACCCCCTCCTCCCCAGCAATCTTCTGAACATCAGACCCACACAACTAGGCCACGACTGAGAGGGACAAACCCAGGTGGAGGCTGGACATCAGTCGCAATAGAGGAACTCCATTCAGAACAGGCCTGGCTGGGGCACCCCCATGAGAGTACACATCTGGGGAAGAGTCAATCCCATACATTCCCACTGGAGAAGATTTCCCTGACCATATGAGAGTGGGAGGGGAGAACTGCAGTCCCACCTACCTCCACTGTCCCTTCTTCATCCCTGCTTCGGACCCTGAGGAGAGAGAGAAAGAGGGGGCACTGCAGGAGAGATAGGATTAGAAGAACAATTACAGAGCCTGACACAAGGCGGCAGGGTATTTTTTTTTCAATTATTTATTAATTTTTAAAATTTTTTTGACTGTCTGTTTGTTAGTTCATCTATTTTTTAAGTAGTATTCCTTTGTGCATGAATGTGTATGTGAGGGTTTGATCTGCATTTCCTCCAAATTTTTTCTCTCTTCTTTTTCTGTTTCTTCTTTCCTTTATATGTCATTTTTCTGTTTATGTGTGTGTGTGAATGATTGAGTGTTCATCTTTCAATTTTGTTGTCATTGATTTTTACTCTTTTGTTCTTAAGAGGTTTTTTATTTTCTTTTTTTATAGTTTAAGGTGTGTGTCAATATATGTGTGAGGGTTCAACCTGAATTCTTTTTTTTTTTCTTTAATTTTTTTTTTTTATTTTCCTCTGGTCTTTCTGTTTTTCTTCTGTATTCATTTTGTTCTAGGCATGTGTGTGTGTTTAGTTTTCATGGTTTTTTGTTGTTGTTGTTTATTTTGTTTCACTTTGTTGTTATTTCAGTTTGTTTTGGGATGTGTGTGTATGTCTGTGTGTGTGTGTGTGTGTGTGTGTGTGCAATTGTTTTTGCATTGGTTTCTGCTTTGCATTGTCATATAGAGTGGTGGTGGGGAGGTGGGTCTCAGGGAATACATAACACAAAATGTAAACATTGTAATTTTCAAATAGTTTCTGATTCCTATTGTCCCATCACCTACTTTATTTGAATTTCAAAAACTATAAGAGCCAGCAAAGCTTCCCATCCACCATCCTATTTCAAAATAGAACAAATCCAGAGCCCAGATCAGGAAAGAATACAAGACTGAGCAAACATCAGAAGGGAAAGCCTCTCCTACTGACACTGAATAACAGAACTAAAGAGAAAAACAAGAGATCTGTCACAAATGAGAAAAAAACAAAGGAAGACCACAGGTAATTTCAAATGTACCAAAGACAAAACTCCTGAAAAATCAGACCTTGGTGCCAAAACAATGGAAGTTACCAACAACTGGCCCCAGAATATGACAGCAATTAGGGAATGGATGGAAAGAGTGAATAAGACTCAAGAAAGACAAGATGCAACACTGAGAGAACTTGTAACAGAGATTTTGGCAATAAAAACTTTCATCCAGGAAATAAATAAGAAGATGACGAGCATGGAAAGCAGAATTCATCTAGCTGAAGAAAGAATCTCAGAATTTGAAGACCAGAACATGGAATTAACCTGGTCTGTAAAAAACATAGAAAGAAGACTCAGAAAGAAAGAACAAAGCTCACAAGAGATGTGCAATTATATCAAGAGACTGAGCCTACACCTCATTGGTATCCCAGAAGAAGAAAGGGAAATGGAGAACAACTCGGAGCAAGTATTCCAAGAGGTAATCCAAGAAAACTTTCCCCATGTCACCACAGACGTGACCAGCCAAGCACAAGAGATACAGAGAACCCAAACAAGACATCAAATGAGAAGAACAACCACTAGACATATAGTACTTCGTGCAAACAAAGTAAGCACAAAAGAAAAAATCCTAAAGGCAGCAGTATAGAAAGGTCAGACTACCTACCAGGGAAAACCAATTAGAATAGCAGCAGACCTATCAGCAGAAACACTACAAGCAAGAAGGAGACTCATCTCACTACAAAGGATGCACACAGACTCAAAGTTAAAGAATGAAAAACAAGTTTCCAGGCAAATGTATCACAAAAGAAGACAGGAGTTGCGATCTTAATATCTTAAAATTTTTTTAAGATGCAAAAGAATACTACATAATGATAAAAGCTTCAATTCGTCAACAAGAAACATCCATCCTAAACATATATGCACCCAACACAGTAGCACCAGCATTCAGAAAGCAACTACCAAGTAAACTAAAAAAAGATATTGATTCTCATACTATTATAGCAGGGGACTTGAATACCCCACTAACTCCACCAGCATTCAGAAAGCAACTACTAAGTAAACTAAAAAAAGATATTGACTCTCACACTATTATAACAGGGGACTTGAATACCCCAGCATTCATAAAGCAACTACTAAGAAAACTAAAAAAAGATATTGACTCTCACACTATTATAGCAGGGGACCTGAATACCTGACTAACAGCTCTAGATAGATTATTGAGGCAAAAAATCAGCAAGGAGATCCAGAACCTAAACTTGACCCTTGACCAAATAGACTTAATACCTACAGATTATTCCACCCAACAGCCACAGAATATACATTCTACTCATCACTACATGGAACATACTCAGAGATCGATCACATCCTTGGCCATAAATCAAGCATAAACAAATTCCATAAGGTTGAAATCTTGACGTGCATACTCTCAGACCATAGTGGAATAAAAATAAATATCAACACCAACAACATTTCCCCAAGGCCCACAGAGACATGGACTCTAAACAGCATGTTGCTGAACAACTACTGAGTAAACACTGAAATCAAAGTAGAAATTAAAAGATTCCAGGAAACAAATGAAAATGAAGAAACATCTTACCAAAACCTCTGGGATGCCATGAAATTAGTTCTAGGAAGGGAATTTCTATCTCTGTGAGCACATATCAAGGAAACAGAAAGCTCACAAGTGGAGAGCCTAACAAATAATCTAAGGGAGCTGGAAAGAGAAGACCACCAAAACCCCAACTTTAGCAGAAGAATCCAAATAACCAAAATATGAGCCCAAACACGGGACATTATAGACAAAAATATCATAGAAAACATCAACAAAACAAAAAGCTGTTTCTTTGAAAAAATTGACAAGAGTGTTGGACCCCTAGCCAGAATATTCAAGAAAAAGAGAGAAAAGTTCCAAATAAACACAGAAATACAAAAGATCAAATCAAACTGACCCCGAAGAAATACAAAAGATTATCAGAGATTACTATGTACACCTATATGGAAACAACTTGATAACCTAAATGAAATTGAGGACTTTCTGACATCACACAACCTCTCTAGACTGAAACAAGAAGACATTGAGATGCTAAATAGACCAATAACAACCCAGGAAACTCTGTCATAAGAAAACTACCTACCAAAAAGAAGCCCTGGACCAGATGGGTTTCTAGCAGAATTCTACAAATGTAAAAAGAGGAGCTGATATCAATCCTATTGAAAGTATTCCAGACAATTGAGAAAGATGGAATTCTCCCCAAATCATTTTACGAAGTTAACATTACCCTGAAACCCACACCGGGTAAAGATCCAACAAAAAAAGAGAACTACAGGCCAATATCCCTCATGAATATAAGTGCAAAAATCCTCAACAAGATTCTAGCAAATCGGATCCAAAAAACACATCTCAAAAATCATCGACGATGACCAAGTAGGCTTCATCCCCAGGATGCAGGACTTGTTCAATATGCCCAAGACCATAAATGTAATTAAGTACATCAACAGAAGTAAAAACAAGAATCATATGATTATATCATTAGATGCAGAAAAAGCTTTCGATAAAGTCCAGCAGCCCTTCTTAATAAAAACCCTCAAACACCTAGGTATAGAAGAAACATACCTCAAAATAGTAAGTACCATCTACAATAAACCCACAGTTAACATATTGCTAAGAGACCAGAAACTGGAAATATTTATCCTGAAAACTGGAACAAGACAAGGCTACCCACTCTCACCTCTCTTGTTCAACATTGTGTTGGAAGTCCTAGCTCTGGCAATTAGACAAGAGAAGGAAATCAGGGTTATCCAAATAGGAAAAGAGGATGTCAAGCTATCCCTCTTTGCTGATGCTATGAATCTATAGCTTTAAAATCCAAGAGAATCTGTCAAAAACCTGCTTGCACTGATAAAGGACTTTGGCAAAGTCTCAGGGTACAAAATAAAAGTGCAAAAGACAGTTGCATTCCTATACACCAACCACAAGCAGGCAGAGATCCAAATCAAAAGCACAATCCCATTCACAATAGCCTCCAAAAAAATGAAATACCTCAGCATCTTCCTAACCAGAGAAGTGAAAGACCTTTACAGTGAGAACTACAAAACACTGCTCAAAGAAATTCATTAAGACACAAACAAATGGAAAAATATTCCATGCTCATGAATGGGAAGAATCAACATTGTTAAAATGTCCACCCCACCAAAGGTAATCTACAAATTCAATGTAATACCCATTAAGTTACCAATATTCTTCTCAGACCTGGAAATGACAATACAGAAATTCATATGGAAACATAAACAACCACGAATACCCAAAACAATCCTTAGCAAAAGAAACAAAGCAGGAGGTATCACACTTCCAGACTTCAAACTTTACTATAAGGCTACAGTAATCAAAACAGCCTCATATTGGAACAAGAACAGGCATCTAGACCAAAGGAACAGGATAGAGATTTCGAAGCAAAGTCTCAATTTCTCAACCAACTCATCTTTGACAAAGCCTCCAACAACAACCACTGGGGAGAGGAGAACCTATTCAGTAAATGGTGCTGGGAAAACTGGCTGATCCCATGCGAAGATTGAAACAGGACCCCTACCTATCACCATACCCAAAAATTAACTCTAAATGGATCAAAGACCCAAATGTAAAACCTCAAACTATAAGAATCTTAGGAGACACACAAATGGAAATTGGAACTGGCAACCAATTCCTATTCAGAACCCTAAATGCCCATACCTTATAAATAAGAGAGCCGGGCTCAATGGCTCAGCCTGTAATCCCACACTTTGGGAGGCTGAGGTGAGTGGATTGCCTGAGCCCACAGGTTCGAGATCCACCTTGGCCACTTGGTGAGACCTCATCTCTACAATAAATCAAAAAATTAGCGGGTGTGGTAGCGCACGCCTTTAGTTCTGGCTACTTGGAAGGCTGAGGCAGAAGGATCGCCGGAGCCCAGCGGGTCGAGGCTGCGATGACCAGGAGCAGCCACTGCACTCCAGTCTGGGTGACAGAGTGAGACTTCAACTCAAAAAAAAAAAGAGAGAGAGACAAGTGGGACCTCATCAAACTGATGAGCTTCTGCAATCAAGAGAGTAGGGAGACAGCCCACAAAATGGGAAAAAATATTTGCCAACTGTATCTCTGACAAAGACCTAACATCTAGGATCTACAAGGAACTCAAATGCGCCTAAAGGAAAAAAACAAACAGCCCCATTAAAAAATGGGTAAAAGACATGAATAGACACTTCTCAAGAGAAGATATCCGGGCAGTCAACAGACACATGAAAAAGTGCTCAGCCTTACTCATCATCAGAGAAATGCAAGTTAGAATCACATTGAGATACCACCTAACCCCAGTAAGAATGACCATCATTAATAAAGCAAACAACAACAGATGCTGGCAAAGATGCAGAGAAAAAGGAACGCTTCTACACTACTGTGCAACCTCTATGGAAGACAGTATGGCAATTGACCTTCCACATGACTCAGCGATATGGATTTTGGGAATACACCCAGAGGAACTCAAATCATTCTACAAAAAAGACACCTGCCCACGTATGTTTGTTGCAGCTCTATTCACAATAGCAAAAACATGGAACTAACCATGCTGCCCATCAAAATTGAACTTGATTTTTAAAAATGTGGTACATATATACAATGGAATATTATGCAGTCATAAAGAAGAACAAACATATGGACTTCGCAGCAATTTGGATGGATTTAGAGTCGATCATACTCAGTGACCTGTCATAGAAACAAAGAACAGAGTACCATATGTTCTCACTCATAAGCGAAACCTGAACAATTATAATACTATAAGAAAGGGATTGGCAGCCGGGCTCGGTGGCTCAGCCTGTAATCCCGCGCCTTTGGGAGGCTGAGGTGAGTGGATTGCATGAGCCCACGTGTTCGAGACCCACCTAGGCAGCGAGTCCTCATCTCTACAATAAATCAAAAAATCAGCCGGGCGTGGTAGCGAATGCCTGTAATTCTGGCTACTTGGAAGGCTG
>NW_007232376.1:46124-52056 GCF_000164805.1 Carlito syrichta
AAAAAAAAAAAAAATAAAAGAAAGGGATTGGCAGTAGTGGGAAACTGTCAGGGCAACAGGGGTGGGATTGGCAGTTGAGGGCAATTGCTAGGGGAGAAAGGGGCACACCTCATCAACAAGGGTACCTGCATAGTCAATGTTTGTGTACCTAAACCTGAATTGTACCTCACATCTTTATTTTTTTAAAAAAACCTGGGTGACTAAGATGAGCAAGGCAACATTTCTAGAGATATGGTTAAATTGGAAGACAGGTGAACCGAGGGAAAACATAAGTTTGTGAATGTCGTTTATGACAGTTTAGACTGAATCCTTTACTGTCACAAAAAGATGCTACCTTCTTGATTGTGCAGGCTCAGAGCCAGTTCATATCAGCCTGAGCTCTATATAGCACTGACCTAGGAGTTGGCAAAAGGCAATGGAGAAAGTGAAAAAAGAAAAACAGAAACATCTAGCATCTAAGTAGGGCACATGTATGGATCCTCTGAGATGTTGGGAAGGCAGCCATGATGGGAGAGTCAAAAAAAAAAAACAACAACAACATAGTTTCGATTGTTCCACATGCCAAACCTTCTCTAAAGCCTTGAGCACAATTCATTTTGCTGGAACAATCTTAGAAAGGGTGGAGATTCAGAGACTGAAAAGTAGACCAAGGACCTACAGAAGGTCCATCAGTTATTGCTTTTTCTGGTTCTAAAAGAAAAATAAAGTTCACATAAATCCCCAGGTATACATATTTTATTAAGCATTTGTTTATCATATAATAAGAAGCACTCTATGTACAATGACTTTTTTTAAAAGGGGAGTTTTTAAATTTCTAGTTCACAGTTAATGTTTATTAAAGGTGCAAAGGCATTTAGTTAGAGTTATTAATAGTATGCACTCTGGAAACTATATTAACCACTTTTGAAAATTATTTTCCTAAACAAACAAATTGGAAAAGTCTTATTTATTAAATTAATGTGAGATGCAGAAATTACTAATTTGTAGAAGAACGTGTTACAGATCATGCTATAGGAAAGGTGTGGCCCCTTTCATTTAATAACATCTACTGCACTGGAGTACATAAAAAAAACAGTTGGTCCCTACCTGTGTGGAGTTTATACACACAAAAACATAAGGAAACTAACAAATAAACAGATGAAACAACAAGAAGAGATGCTTTGATTTTTTTTAAAAATGTTAAGTGCTCTTAGAAGCCCTCTCTGAGGAGCTGACATGTAAGCTGAGATCTTAGGATGAGAAATAACAAACCTCTGTAAGAACTAGGGGAGTCTGTTTCTGCCAAAATGAATGTTGAGGCCTTATGGCAGAAGAGCCCCGAGAACATTCAAGGAACAGACCCCTCCACCTGGAGCAACATGAGAGGCACAAGATAAAGCTGCAAAGAACAGCAGGAACAAGACTGAGCAGCACCAGACATCATAGACGTCATAGAGTTTGGAACTCTTTTCAAATACCACTTTCCCATTTGGTTCAGAAGCTGAAGGAATTTAAACTGGGAACATGATCCAATTTTCTTGCTTAAAAGTATATATTTTTGTTGTATAATCAATAGCACAGAGCTTAGTAAACTCTAGGTACTCAGTAAATGGCAAGAATATAAGGCAGGTGACCCTTCCCATGATCCAGATAAGAGAAGAGGTGATGGAGGAAGTAGATATATTCCAGAGGTATTACAGGTAGAACTAACAGGAATTAGCGGTGGATTGGAACAAAGAGGTGATGGAGAGGAAGGATTCAAGAATGACTCCTAATGTGGTAAACTGGACAACAGGTGGGATGATGTGCCATTAATTAAAATGGAGAAGATGGGCAGCAGTTTCAGAGGAGGGAATCAAGCGTTCGATTCTATGTGTCAAGTTTAAACCTGTAAGACCACCATTGAGATGTCCGCGTATGTGAGTCTGTAGTTTGGAAAAGAGATTTGAGCTAGGTGTGTACATTTAGGAAGAGAAGAGATCACTAAACGAATGTGTAGTGAAAAAAAAAAGAATTTGTAGTGAAAAAAAAGAATGTGTATTGAAAGAAGAGAAATTTCTACACTTAGAAGTGAGATGAAGGAAGAGAAACTGCCAAAAGGTATTATCAAGTCAGCACACAGTCCACCACATGCCCTTTCTGAGCAAGATCCATTCCTACCACCCTAGAGTTAAGCATTATCCTGACTGGTGGGATCACCATTTCCTTACTTAAAACAAAAACAAAAAACTACCACCTAAATATTCATGGTTAATGATACGTGCAGTTTGCCCATTTCCAGAATCAAGGACAAGCTATCCACGTGAAATGAGTTGGTGAACAAATGCTGTTTTTCTGTTCTCTGGAATAGTTTGTATGAGATTGGAATTACTTCCTGCTTAAAATAGTTGACAGAAATCATGGGTAAGGCCTTATGAGCCTGGAGTTTTTTCTTAATTGGACTGTTTTTATTACTGACTAAATTTCTTTAATAGTTATAGAAATGTTCAGGTTGACTATTATTGATACTAAGGCAAAAAAGTCAAATGCTGACTAGTTGAACACAACTTTTATAAGTTTGATATATTTTTTTTTCTTTCTGGAGAGAGTTGAGGGAAGGGTCCATTGGATACCGTTACTATTACATTATTATTAAATTTTCATTTTCAGGCTATATCACATTACTCAAAAAACACACGGAATAGCTGACCAAAAGAAAAGACAAGATTAAACTTTTGCTACAGATAATGTCCTGGACTGGCTTATGCGCCTCTGTGGATTTGCTCAGCCAAGGTGTTTGGCTCAGTGTTAAGGGTGACTCTGTTAAGAACATCTTGCAGTGATTGCATTGCTGAAAGCCACAGTAAGTTTTGCTCTGTAGAGGAAGAAGATGCATTGCTGCATTTGTTGTGGGGCCATGCCTGTGGACACCACCTGCTTGGCTGGCTGGGCTGCAGGGTAACTGTTCCAGGTCCTATCTACTGTTTGCAAATGTGGTCTGAGAACGTGTCACTCCCTGCCTACCCATCATCACTTTCCCCATTACCCCAAAAGCATGAAATGCTGGAGGATACCCTCAGCGCGCACACACACACACAGACACACACACACACACACACACACACACACACACACACACACACACACACACACACACCCCTGGCCAGGCCTAGAAGTCTGCAGGCTCTGGACTAACACAGAATGCCCTGGCTATTGTTTGCTTCACAGGCTGTGCCCTTGGGCTATTGCTCATGCGGAGAAAGCTGCCCCTGCTGGGGGTTTTTTTGTGGTAGTTGTTATTGTTATTATCATTTTTAATCGACACAATGATTTTACAAATACATGATAAATGTTTGAACGAATGGATATGCTAATTACACTGATTGGATCATCACACATTGTAGAAAGGTATCAATATCTCTGTACTGAATCCAGGTTCCCAAGCCAGTGCTGGAGAGGCTGCACTGCACAAGCCAGAGGTACAAGATAGATGGCACGACTAGGAAAAACTTTGACAAAGTGCGAAAGTTGGCGTGGTTTGATTTTTCTCTTTCCCTCATCAGAGATTGATTCGAGATACAATAATTCTATAGCCTTTGCACAAATATTTTGTAAAATCAGGTAGTTATCTGCACACATTACAAAGTTCTGACCAGCCCTGTAACAAGCCCCATGGCATTTTTTATCCTTTCTTGCTTGCCACAACCTCTAAGGAACCCAGAAGAAGGCAAACAATCAAGAATTATTACATATCTGGGGATAAAAATATCTTTTCTCATTTTTGCCTTGCGTTGCTGTCTTACCTCATCTGTTCGTCATTATAATTACCGTCTCTCAAACGCACTTAACTTCGTTACTTCTCTCTTTGCTTATACCTGCCTGTCAAAACCCAACCATTCCCCTTCTTTTCTCCTCTCCCTTTTTTCTTTCCTCTTTCTTTTAAATTGTGAAATATCATACATGTACATAAAACTAAATGGAACATGAATATGTGGGTTTTTTGGTTTTTTGTTTTGAATATGTGTTTTAGCAATAAGCATTCCAGTCAAAAAACAGATTATTGTCAGCACCCCAGAAGCCACAGCATGCCCTATTCTGATTCAAGTTCCACTCCCATTTCCTTTAGAGTTAAGAGTTATCCGACTTTTAGCAGTCAATAGAGATCAGTATATTCCAAAGTAACAGAATTGAAACTACCCTTCTTTGACACCTAGGTGAGGGTTCTCTCTACCTTATGCTTAACTCCCTAGAAAGACCTGAAGCCTTATGATTCAAGCCAAAAGCTTAAAAAAGAATCCATTGCTTTAGTTCAAGAAACAACAAAACTTTTAGCCACCATAATAACAAATTAAAGAATGTCAAATTTGCCTTTCACAGCTCAGGTTGCCTTTGATGATCTCAGTTTCATCCTTAGGAGCTTACACTGTGATAAACAGAAGAATTTGAATGCAAAGGGTAACTCAGGCCAAGAAGCACACTGAAGATTGAGAGTTTTATTCTGGGATCTGCAATTATTCACTATTACTCTTAGGAAGTGCTTCCTTTTTCTCTTAATCAGCAAAATAATATATCTACAATACCATCAACAAACCCAACTACCAAGGCAGACAGATAAGTATTGATTTGCTTTCTCCAACATCAGATGCTTCAATGAATCAGGCTTCTGGATAACTGTTCTTTAAACACTTTGTAGTTTTGCAATTATACTGTAAAATTCGCACTAGCTCTTTCTCTCTAGGCCTTCGTGATTTGCGTGTGGGATGTGTGAAAATTTTCACCTATCAAGGAGCAAGTCATTTTTTTTTTCCTTTTGCAAAAAAGAAAAAAGAAAAGACTCCAGCATCCCTTCTTGATAAAAACCCTTGAACACCTAGGCAAAAAAAAAAAAAAATGACACCTAGAAGAAACATTCTCAAAATAGTAAGTACCACCTATGATAAACCCACAGCCAGCATATTGCTAAATGAACAGAAACAAGAAGCATTTCCCCTGAAAATCTGAACAAGGTAAGGCTGCCCACTCTCACCCCTTCTGTGCAACATTATGTGGAAGTCCTAGCTAGAGCAATTGGACAAGAGAAGGAAATCAGGAGTATCCAAATAGGAAAAGAGAAAGTTATCGCTGTTTGCTGATGATATGACCCTATATCTCAAAAATCCAGGATAATCTGCCCAAAAACTTCCTTGTACTGTAAAGGACTTTGGCAAAGTCTCAGGGTAGAAAATAAATGTGTAAAAGACAGTCACGTTCTTATACACCAACAACAAATAGGCAGAGAAACAAATAAAAAGCACAATCTCATTAACAGTAGCCACACACACACAAAAAAAAAAAAGAAAAGAAAAGAAATACCTCAGCCTCTTCCTAACCAGAACGGTATAAGACCTTTACAATGAAAACTACAAAATACTGCTCAAAGAAATCCAAGAAGACACAAACAAAGGAAAAATATTCCATGCTCATGGAAGAATTAACATGAGCATGGAAGAATTAACATTGTTAAAATGTCCATCCTGCGGCAAGATGGCGACCGGGCAACCCGGTGTCTGAAGCCCTCTACAAGGGAGATCTGCAGTGGGTCTCTGACTCTCGCCCCGGGAGGCTGGGGACCCCAGCACTGCAGCCTGCTCTTCAGACAGAGCTCGGCCATCACTATCGCTGGAACATCGCAAGGACTGGACAGTTTTACTGCATTGCACTGTCCCGGGCTGCCGCAGCCCCTCCCCCCACCAGCGCTCCCGTCGCCGCCGCCGCCGCCGCCGCCGCCGCCGCGGCCTCGGGCACGGGTAGCTCATCACAACCCGGCCGGAGGAGATCCACATCAAACCGCTTCAGGGAAGATCTGCTGGGATCGCTGCCACCGCTCCTGCGTCCGAGACTGTCCTGTCCGCCTGGCGTGGGGATCCGGTTGCCTGCTCGGAGGCAGGCAGCCATCTTGTTCCTGTCCGGCCCCACCCCCTCTGGGGCGAGCAGG
>NW_007232376.1:52076-97307 GCF_000164805.1 Carlito syrichta
GCTGATGATATGACCCTATATCTCAAAAATCCAGGATAATCTGCCCAAAAACTTCCTTGTACTGTAAAGGACTTTGGCAAAGTCTCAGGGTAGAAAATAAATGTGTAAAAGACAGTCACGTTCTTATACACCAACAACAAATAGGCAGAGAAACAAATAAAAAGCACAATCTCATTAACAGTAGCCACACACACAAAAAAAAAAAGAAAAGAAAAGAAAAGAAATATCTCAGCCTCTTCCTAACCAGAACGGTATAAGACCTTTACAACAAAAACTACGAAATACTGCTCAAAGAAATCCAAGAAGACACAAACAAAGGGAAAAATATTCCATGCTCATGGGCTGGAAGAATTAATATTGTTAAAATGTCCATCCTACCAAAGGCAATCTGCAGATTCAACGCAGTACTCATTAAGATACCAATGTCATTCTCAGACTTGGAAACGAAAATACAGAAATTTATATGGAAACATAAAAGACCATGAATAGTCAAAATAGTTCCAGCAAAAGAAACAAAGTAGAAGGTATCACACTTCCAGACTTTAAACTTTACTATAAGGCTACAGTAATCAAAAACAGCCTGCTATTGGTACAAGAATAGGGATATAGACCAATGGAACAGGATAGAGATTATGGATGAAAAACCTCCCCAGTCACTGAGCCCCCAACAAGGACTCAGAAGCCTTCCCCTTGAGACCCCTCGCTTCCCAACGCTCCGTCCCCCCTGCCCGTCTTCTCCCTCCACCACCTTCCGCAGACACTTTCCACCGAGGAAAAGGAATCGCATCGTATGTCTGCTATCCAGAACCTCCACTCTTTTGACCCCTTTGCTGATGCAAGTAGGGATGATAACCTGCTTCCTGCTGGCACTGAGGATTATATCCTTATGAGAATTCAACAGTGAAAATGGCAGGAAGACCCTTACTACCATCCAAGGGATCACTGATGATTACGATAAAAAGAAACTAGTGAAGGCATTTAAGAAGAAATTTGCCTGCAATGGTACTGTAATTGAGCATCCAGAATATGGAGAAGCAATTCAGCTACAGGGTGACCAGCGCAAGAACACATGCCAGTTCCTCATAGAGATCGGACTGGCTAAGGACAATCAGTTGAAGGTTCATGGGTTTTAAGTGCTTTTGTGGCTCATTGAACCTTAAGTAAGGATATCCTTGCAATGAGTAGAATTTCCCTTCTGTCCCTTGTCACAAATTTTAAAACCTCACAGCTTGTATAATGTAACCATTTGGGGTCTGCTTTTAACCTGGACTAGTGTAACTCCTTCAGGCAATAAGCTGAAAAGAGCCATGCTGTCTAGTCTGGAAGTCCCTCATTTAAACAGAGGTCAAGCAGGAGGTGCCTGGCAGGGTCAAGCTTGAAACAAAGCAATAACGTGATATTTCAACCAAGCCCAGAGCCCTAGGATCACAGACAACTATGTCTGGCCAGAAGTTCCTCAGTTTTCTCTCTGGAGAGTTCCCTGGCCTGAAAGATTGTCACCACCAGAATGAGCCTCGGTGAACCCGAGAGGAGAGGATGACGTGAGGATTTGCCCTTAAAGGGAACCTTTGGCTGTGAAAGAGAGATGCCTGGTCTCTCCATCCCAACCAGCCGGGCAGAGGTCAGAGTGGCCCCCTTCCCGGGGTGATAGCATGTCTGCCTTGCCACAGAGGTCTTCCTCACCAGACATATCTAGCTGAGGGATGTCCTAACACTAGAATGTGAGACCAGCCTTCTCTCAGTTAAACTTTTGACAAGGGAACAAACCTGAAACCAATGCCATGTGAAGTAACAACTGGTTTCTGGATTTTTTCCCCCCTCGGTTATACCGTTATGTATAATGTATTTAAACCCTTATTTAAATAAAACTTGTTGGCCAGGCTCAGCCTGTAATCCCAGCACTTTGGCAGACCGAGGTGAGTGGATTGCCTGTGCCTGCAGGTTCAAGACCCACCTGGGCAACTTGGCGAGACCTCACCTCTACAATAAATCAAAAAATTAGCCGGGCGTGGTAGCGCACGCCTGTAGTTCCAGATACTAAGAAGGCTGAGGTGGAAGGATCACCGGAGCCTAGCAGGTAGATGCTGCAGTGGCCAGGAGAATGCCACTGCACTCCAGTCTGGGTGACAGAGTGAGATTCCAACTCTAAATAAATAAATTAATAAAATTTGTTTTCAGGAAAAAAAGAAAAACCTCAATTTCTCAACCAACTTCTCTCTGACAAAGTCTCCACCACCAACCACTGGGGAGAGGAGAACCTATTCAGTAAATGGTGCTGGGAAAACTGACTGACCATATGCAGAAGATTGAAACAGGATCCCAACCTATCACCATACACAAAATTCAACTCAAAATGGATCAAAGACCTAAACACAAAACCTCAAATTATAAGAATCTTAGAAAACACAGGAGACGCCCTTATGGGAATCCAAGTAGGCAACCAATTCCTGATCAAAATACCAGGTATCCATGTCAAAAGGGATAAGATAGATAAGTTGAACCTGAGCAAACTGAAAGACTTCTGCAAAGCAAAAGAAGCCATCAAAGAATGGGGAGACAGCTCACAGAATGGGAAAAAATATTTGCTAACTGTATATCTGACAAAGGCCTAACATCCAGGGTCTATAAGAAACTCAAACGTGCCAAAAGGAAAAAAAAAACAAACAGCCCCATTAAAAAGTGGACAAAAGACATGGATAGATACTTCTCGAAAGAAGACATACAGACAGCCAACAGACATATGAAAAAGTGCTCAGCCCAACTAGTCATCAGAGAAATACAAATCAAAACCACATTGAGATACCACGTAATCCCAGTAAGAATGGTCATTATTAATAAAAAATAAAAAATAAACATGCTGGTGAGGATGAGGAGAAAAAGGAATGTTTCTACACTGCTGGTGGGAATGCTAACTAGTTCAGCCTCTATGGAAAACAATGTGATGATTTCAAAAAGAATGAGAAATTGACTTTTGTTATGATCCAGCAATCCCTCTACTTAGTATATACCCAGAGGAACTCAAATCATTCTATCAAAAAGATACCTGCACACACATGTTTATCACAGCACTATTCACAATAGCAAAAATATGGACTCAACCATGCTGCCCATTGAAACCGGACTGGATTTTTAAAATGTGGTACATATACTCAATGGAATATTACACAGCCATAAAAAAGGACAAACATATGAACTTCACAGCAACTTGGATGGATTTAGAGCCTATAATACTCAGTGTTCTATTACAGAACAAAGAACTTGTATACCACATGTTTTCACTCATAAACGGACCCTGAACATTTGCCATACTCTTATAAGAAAGGGATTGGCATTAGCAGGACACAGCCAGAGGAGAGGGGCACATAACATTAATAAGAGTACCTAATCTCAAACCAGGCAAAGTGGGGACCAAAGGGAGGCCCATCATACAAGTGTATGATGATCACTTGTATATATAATCCTAAATTATACCCCACACCTTTTAAATTTTAAAAAACACATAAAAAACAAAAAAGACTTTCATTAGTTAGCAGTGAAACAAATAATTTTAAAACTATTTGTATTATTATTATTTTATTTTTAAAATGTGGGGTATAATTCAAAATTAGGTATATAAGTGGTCAACGAACAGGTGAAGTTTGGGCCTTCCATTGGTCCTCACTTCACCTGGTTTAGGATCAGGTACCCTCACTGATGTTGCATCCCCCACCCCCAGCAGTGTCCCCCTACTGCCAATCTCTTTCTTGTATTATTATCATAAATGTTCAGGGTCCACATATGAGTGAGAACAAGTGGTACTCAGTTCCTTGTTTCTGTGATAGATCACTGAGTATTAGAGACTCTAAATCCATACAAGTTGCTGCAAAGTCCATAATTTTTTCTTTCATTATGACTGTATAATATTTGTTTTCTTAAATTTTAAAGTTGTGAGGTACAATTTAGGGATAGGTGCATAAGTGGTCATCGTACAGGTAAACTTTGGGTCTTCCTTTGGTCCCCACTTTGCCTGGCTTCAGATCAGGTACTCTTATTGATGTTACGTGCCCTCCCCTTAATCCCCAGACAGTGTCCCCCTACTGACAATCCCTTTTTTATAGTGTTATGATAAATATGCAGGGTCTGCTTATGAATAAGAACATGTGGTATTCAGATCTTTGTTTCTGTGATGGATCACTGAGTATTATAGACTCTAACTCCATCCAAGTGGCTATGAAGTCCATAATTTTGTCCTTCTTTATGACTGTGTACTATTCCATTGTGCTTTTGTACCACATTTTTAAAATCTAGTCCTCTTTCAATGGGCAGCACAGTTGGCTCCAGGTTTCTGCTTTGTAAATAATGCTGCAATAAACATTCATGCGCAGGTACGTTTTTACAGAGTAATTTGAGGTTCTCCAGGTATACTCCCAGAAGAGGGATTGCTGGGTCTTTTGGAAGGTCAATTTTTAGATCTTTTAGGAATCACCACACTGCTTTCCACAGAGGTTGTGCAAGTTTACACGCCCACCAACATTGTAGAAGCATTCCTTTTTCCCTGCATTCTCTCCAGCATCTGTTATTTTTTGAGTTATTGATGATGGCCATCCTGACTAAGTTGGAGGTAACTCAGTGTGGTTTTAATTTGCATTGCTTTGACAATTAGTGAGGCTGAGCATTTTTTCATGTATCTGTTGGCTGCTCATATGTCTTCTTTTGAGAATTATCTATTCATATATTTTGCCCACTTTGCAATAGGTTTATTTGGTTTTTTTCTTTCAGCATGTTTGAGTTCCTTATAGATCCTAGATGTTAGGCCTTTGTCAGATATACAGTTGGTAAATAATTTTTTACAGTCTGTGAGCTCCCTCCCCACTCTCTTGATGGTTTATTTTGCTTTGCAGAAGGTTGTCAGTTTGGTGAGGTCCCACTTCTCTATCTTCTCTCTTATAGCATGGGCACTTAGGGTTTTGATCAGGAGTTAACCGCCTACTCTGATTCGTATAAGAGTGACTTCTGCATTTTCTAAGATTCATATAGTTTGAAGTTTGACATTAGGTCTTTGATCCATTTAAGGTTAATTTTTGTGTATGGTGATAGGTAGGGGTCCTATTCCATTCTTCTGCATGTGGTCAACCAGTTTTCCCAGCACTATTTACTGAATATGTTTTCCTTTCTCCTGTGGTTGTTGATGGAGACTTTGTCAAAGATAAGTTGGTTGAGAAATTGAGATTTTTATTCCATCTTCTCTATCCTTTGCCATTGATCTCTATGTCTGTTCTTGTACCAATACCAGACTGTTTTGATTATTGTATACTTATAATAAAGTTTAAAGTCTGGAAGTGTGATACTCCTCGCTTTGCTTCTTTTGCTAAGGATTGTTTTGTCTATCTGTGGTCTTTTATGATTTCATATGAATTTCTGTATTGTCATTTCCAGGTCTGAGACGAATGATGTTGGTAATTTAATGGGTATTGCATTGAATCTATATATTGCCTTTGGTAGGATGGACATCTTAACAATGTTCATTCTTTCTATTCATGAGTATGGAACTTTTTTTTCCATTTTTTTTGTGTGTCTTCTTTGATTTCTTTGAGAGTGTTTCGTAGTTTTTGTTGTAAACATCTTTCATTTCTCTAGTTAGGAAGCTACCAAAGTATTTCATTTTTTTTCTTTTTTGTAGCTATTGTGAATGGGATGGTTGCATAATATTCCATCAGAACTCAAACGTGCCATGAGGAAAAAAGCAAACAGCCCTATTGAAAAGTGGGTAGAAGAATAGATACGTCTCAAAAGAAGACATCCGAGCAACCAACAGATACATGAAAAAATGCTCAGCTTCACTAATCATCAAAGAAATGCAAATCAAAACCACACTGAGATACAACCCAACTCCAGTCTGGATTGCCATATCATCAATAACTCAAAAAACAACAGAAGCTGAAGAGAATGAAGAGAAAAGGGAACTCTTCTACACTGTTGGGGGGAGTGAAATCTAATACAGTGTCTGTGAAAACAGTGTGGCGATTCCTAAAAGATCTGAAAATTGTCCTTCTCTACAATCCAGCTATCCCCCTCCTGAGAATATACCCAGAGGAACTCAAATCATTCTACAAAAAAGATACCTGTGCAAGCATGTTTATTGAAGCACTATTCACAGTAGCAAAAACATGGAACCAACCTTGCTGCCCACTGAAAGTGGACCAGTTAAAATTATGTTTAATGTTAATTATCTTCACTAACCCCTCTTCATTCTTACCTTATAATAGCCCTGTATACATCCTCCCACATCGTATTCATACAAACACACTGAAACATAGAGCAGACCACAAAGAACTAATATCCAGAATCTGTAAAGAGTGCCAACAAGTTGACAAGACAAAACAACTCCATTAAAAGTGGGCAAATGACATGAACAGACACTTCTCAAAGGAAGACATACAAGTAACTGATAAACACATGAACAAATGCTCAATATTATTAACTGTCAGAGAATTGCAAATTAAAACCACAATGAGATGCCATTCCACACTAGAAAGAATGGCTGTGATTCAAGTCAAAAAACAACAAATGTTGGTGAGGTTGAAGAAAAAAGGGAACAGTTCTTTTTTTTTTTTAATAAAGATGTAGGGTACAATTCAGGGTTAGGTATACAAACGTTGATTATGCCGGTACGCTTGTTGATGAGGTGTGCCCCTCCCTCCCCTAGCAGTTTCCCTCAACTGCCAATCCTCCCACCCTCCCCTGACAGTTTTCCACTATTGCCAATCCCTTTCTTATAGTATCATAATTGTTCAAGATCCACTTATGAGTGGGAACATATGGTACTCGGTTCTTTGTTTCTGTGATAGATCACTGAAGATGATTGACTCTAAATCTATCCAAGTTGCTGCAAAGTACATATGCTTGTCCTTCTTATGGCTGCATAATATTCCATTGTGTATATGCTTGGTTCCACGCTTTTGCTATTGTGAATAGAGCTGTGACAAATATACATATGCAAGTATCTTTTCTGTAGACTGATTTTAGTTCCTCCAGGCATATTACCAATAGGGAATTGCAGGGTCATATAGGTGAATTTCTAGTTCTTTCAGAAATCACCACACTATCTTCCAAAGAGGTTGCACTAGGTTACATTCCCATCAGCAGTGTAGAAGCATTCCTTTTTCTTCACATCCTCATCAGCATCTGTTGTTGTTTGTTTTATTAATGATGGCCATTCCTACTAGGGTTAGGTGGTATCTCAATATGGTTTTGATTTGCATTTCTCTGACGATGAGTGAGGCAGAACACTTTTTCAAACAAACAGCCCCATTAAAAAGTGAGTGCCTCACTCATCTGCAGATGAGCACTTTATCATGTATCTGTTGGCTGCCCGTATATCTTCTTTTGAGAAGTGTCCACTTTTTAATGGGGTTGTTTGTTTTTTTTCTTTTTGGTACATTTGAGTTCCTTGTAGATCCTAGATGTTAGGCCTTTGTCAGATATACAGTTGGCAACTTTTTTTTCCCATTCTGTGGGCTGTATCCCTGCTTTCTTGATGGTTTCTTTTGCTTTGCAGAAGCTTGTTAGTTTGATGAAATCCCACTTGTCTATCTTATTTCTTAAGGTATGGGCATGTAGGGTCCTGATCAGAAATTGGTTGCCAGTTCCAATTTCCATAATGGTGTCTCCTGAGTTTTCTAAGATTCTTATAGTTTGAGGTTTTACGTTTAGGTCTTTGATCCATTTTGAGTTAATTTTTATGTATGGTGATAAGTAGGGGTCCTGTTTCAATCTTCTGCATGTGATCAACCAGTTTTCCTGGCACCATTTACTGAATAGGTTCTCCTCTCCCCAGTGGTTGTTGTTGGAGGATTTGTGAAAGATGAGTTGGTTGAGAAATTGAGGGTTTGCTTCTGGAATCTCTATCCTGAAAAGGGAACATTTCTACCCTGTTGGTGAGAATGTAAGGTAGTTTAAAACCTGTGGAAGCAGTTTAGGGATTTCTAAAAGAACTAAAAATAGATTTATCATTCAACCCAACAATCCCTCTACTAGGTATATAGCCCGAGGAACATAAATCACTCTGTCAAAAAGACACCTGCACTTTCATGTTTATTGCAGTACTATCCACAATAGGAAAAACATGAAAACAACTTCGGTACCTATCAATAGTGGACTGGATAAAGAAAATGCGGTGCATATACACCATAGAATACTACACAGTCATAAAAATCATGTCCTTTGCAGCAACATGGATGCAGCTAGAGACCATCAATCTAAGCAAATTAGCACAGAAATAGAAAACTGAATACAACAGTTTCTTGGTTATTGATTTGTACACAAATGGAATCTTCTTAAACATATTATTTTGCAAATTATTTTTTACTGGTTTTACATGTATCATGAACATAACTAAATCAACAAACGTAGAATATATTCATTCTTACTAATAGCTGAATAATATACCATAGTATGGATGTAATGCAATGTATCTAATCCTTTCCATATAGAAGAGAATTCATGTTGCTTTCGGGTCCTTGCTTTTCAAATAATGCATCAATAAACCTCTTATATACTAGAGTTTTTATTTTATAGAATAGATTTCAAAAGTGAAAATCCTGAGACAAAAAGCACTTGTATAGCCTACTTTTCTTAAATGTTGTAGTAATTTATAACCCTGCTAAAAAGAAAATAATACATATTCTCTCATTGTCTACTGTTACTCTAATATTTGCCAACCTGATAGATAGAATGTGGTGTTGCATGGTTGCTTCAATTTGCATTTCCCTAACTACTCATGAGATTGAATGTCTTCTCCATGGTGTTTATTCTGTATTTGTTTTTTCCTGTTGGTTTGTTTAGACCTTCAGTTTCCTAACTTGAGTTTCACTTTTGTTATCAATTCATGGGAGATCTTTGAGTCTATAACACTTTCTTTGGCATTTGACTAATATCCCTCAAAACTCCCCTACAAAGTTCCATGTGTGATATAAATTATCTCCTCCATCTATACTTCTCTTTTACTTCTGGTGTCTTTGTCATACAGTTTTTTTTTTAATGCAATTGTAGTAAAGACTACCAGTTGCCCACTAACACCCATTCTGCCTTCTTCCTGGCATATGGCCACACTAAACCATGTAGGAGTAAGGGGTTAATATAAAGAATAATTAAACTCATAAATGAATGACTATAAGATAAAAGGAAATGCTATATGGTACCCTAGGGCTGAGGGAGAACACTAACAGAAGGCCAAACCCTAGAAGGGGTTCCTTCCCCCAAGGCTGGGGTTTAGCCCACATGGAGAGGTATGTATCAGCCTGCTAGCTAGCAGAGAATTTCACTTGTTTGCCTGGGCCACGGCTGACTGTAGTCACTGGACAAGCAGGAAGCAATCTTCCAGAGTACAGACTGGGCACAGAAACTTGAGGGCTGGTAGTCTAGGCATGCAGAGGAGGTGGAACTGCCGGCTCCCTGGGGCAGTTTCCACATGAGCTGGGCTGCAGAAAGTTCATCACCAGGCCAGGTATAGGCTGTAAAATTATCAAGAGACCACTCATTCAGGGCCCATGGTTAGGGCAGAACTCTACAAGATGCCCTCACACCCACACTGCTGATCCACTGTGTAGCTGCCAGAAACAGCAGCTCCTCCTTCTCCAGCAATGTTTCTTCAATACCCTCTACCAAGAAATCTTAGTCTTGCCCATGGTAATGGAAAGATGCATGAAGAAATTCTGTGCACTATTTCAGATCACATAATGAAGAGTGAATGTGGAGTTTACAGACGATAAATTGATAACCAGGACATTACAACTCGTCAACTTGAAAAGAGCGTGAGTTTCTGCATGCCTGTCCACAAGGTCCACCAGCAGTCCACCACCATCCAAAATGGCTGCCTCAGAAATGTTACAGGAATGAAAAATAAGCTTTTAGATCCTTTGACTAATTCGATAGTCAAATATGTTCGTCTTTCCCTTTATGGTTTCCGGGTTTCCTGCCTTGTTCAGGAAGATCCTCTACAGTTTGTTTCAAAGCATATTACAGGTGATCATTGGATTGGGAAAAGACTAGTCAAAAGAGAACAAATATTGCCACCTTGGTTATAGCTAGATGACAGCTATTTCCTTACACAGACAAGCAAAAGAGGGGGAAAAAACAAAGGACTGGTGTATAAGTGAAGAGCTGTGAACACAAACTGCTCTAGTTCCTTTGAGGAGTTTCTGTGAATACTTTCCAAAATACAGATTTAAAGCAGCTGCAGTAAGAGAGGGATCTAATATAAAAAATTTATAATAATCAGTTCTTCTAGCAGGTTGAATGCCTTAACCACTATATACAAACATGTGTTAATTAAGCAAGAGGCCTGAGCAGCTGGAAACAGGGAAGGTCGAATTCAGTAGAAAGTTCTACACTGTCTCACTCCAGAGAGAATTCCTCTCGGCTATAGCTCAGATCTAACATTAGGATTACTCTGTCACGTGAAAAACTAATTATAGCCTCTCCACATATCCTCCATGTCCTCCTTTCCTCTAGCATCTTTTTCTTTTCTGTGTGTGTGAAAGGAGTGTGGGCCTTATAGATAAAGTCAGTCGACATTTATGGCTGTGCTGTGTATTGCACATTGTATTGCCTGACACTCTGGGAAAATACAAAGGAAAAACAAACCCTCATCCAGATTCAAAGGCAAACGTTTATGATAGGCTATCAGGGAATTTGAACCAACACATGAGCAATACAGAAAAGGCAGGCCAAAAAGACATTTCACTAACAAAAGCACCAGTTTTAGCAAGTGTCTACCAGTAATAAGAACAATGAGGAGATGCAGAATGAACACATCTTCATCTCCCCTTTTCTGTGCATGCAGAAATCAGTGTATATGTGTATGTAAATACTAGCTAACAAATTGAGGCCACCAAAAGACAAGTCAAAATTTGGTGATTGCCTGATGAATATTGCTGATGTGGTGCCTTTTGTATCTAATGAATGTATTATATTTTACTCATTTGTTTTAAACCACAGCATAAAATCCTCTAGTAGATATCGTCTTTCTCACTATTGTTTTGTTCTGGAACTCTGTTCTCGAAATTCAGGCTTACATTTTGGAGTAATAGAAAACAAAATATCCTACCTCACTCAGCATTTTAATCACATCTTTGCACCTTTCTCCTTGTAGAAATTCCCTACATCCCTGTCCTCTCCTGCCTAGTGAATTCCTGCTATCCTTCAAACTCAGTTCATACATAGAAAGGTCCTCTGTGGGACCTTTTCTGAGTTCCTCTAAACAGAATTAATTCATCTAGCATGAGTGTTGTCATTGCACTTTGGAAACATTTACTACGTGTCTTCCTCTCCTGCTGATCTGTGGCAGGGATTTTTGTCTTGGATATTTATATTTCTACTGCATGGCATTTGTAGCTGGCCAATAAAAGTTTATTAAATGAATAAATTTTTCACTTTTGCTCTATTGCCTCTGTCTTATAATGTCAGAATTTCAAATTCTTAAAACATTTCATGAAGAAACTAATAAAATTCCCGTAAAATTGTGTGTTAGTTTGTATTCAGAGTCGTGTTAAAAGCCCTTCCACCGATTATTCCAGACCCCATGGCTGCACTGGGCTATGTCCTGGAAGTACGCTGCCCTCTGCTGGTGTCCTTTTCAACAAGCTCATCTGTGATGCCTACAGTGCCAGGTTGGCCTTTGTTTAGATGGTTGTTCTAATCCTCCCCCCCCTCCACATCATGCTGGGCCACAGATAACCACGTGGCCATAACTATTTACAGAAGGACAGTAGTGTAGAATATTAATTTTCATTTTTCAGTCTGTGAAGAATAGGCAGGATAACAAAGAGGAAATAAAGAATGATACATTTATTTATATGTATTTTCTTTGGGGCCCTGAGCTGCTGAGAAAATTTGTATCATTTTTATTAGTCTCATAATTTTGAGTGGCTTTACACCACTCTTGCTAAGACCACATAATTATAGCAAAGAAATATCAAACATTAACACCACCAGAGTTCCATGATCCCAGGAAAAATAAAGAGCTTCAAGCAAATGATAGTCTCAATCTTTGATTCTATGTAATTATAAAATATTTATATTTCTTGACTTGAAAGTAAGTTAATAATCTACTATGTTAAAACAACAGGGCACACACCCTGTATGACTGTGAGTGTGTGTCTGTGTATAGATAGATCAATACACACATGTTTATGTGGTGTGCTTTTAATTTTGTAAGTGCATATTTATATGCACATATCTGAAAGAGGAAAGATCAGAAATAACATGCCAAGATGCTAATAATTTTCAGCAGTAGATGGCAATATTTTCAGCTGTTTTTGATTTAATTTTTATTGTTTATCTGTATTTTCTAATTTTTCTGAAATAATCATGAACTACTTGGGCAATTAAAAAATGAGGAGAGAAAAATTCATAGATAACATTGCTAGGGGAAACAGTACTAAGTAAGGCTTAAAGTCAAAATTAAAAGTATCCTGCCAACACTTCCACATTGTTGGTGGTAATGTAACCTAGCACAACCTCTGTGGAAAACAGTGTGGCAACTCCTAAAAGATCTAATAATCGACCTTCCATATGACCCAGCATTCCCCCTACTGGGAATATACCCAGAAGAACTCAAATCACTCTATGAAAAAGATACTTGCACACGCACGCTTATTGCAGCAAAAACATGGAGCCAACCGTGCTGCCCATCGAAAGAGGAAAAGGAAAAAGGAAAAGAACTGGATTTTTAAAATGTGGTACATATACGCAATGGATTATTATGCAACCATAAAAAAGGACAAAATTATGAACTTCGCAGCAACTTGGACGGATTTAGGGTCTATGATACTGAATGATCTATCACAGAAACAAAAAACTGAGTATCACATGATCTCACTCATAAGCAAACCCTGAAATTATCATAATACTATAAGAAAGGGATTGGTAGTAGTGGAAAACTACCAGGGGGTGGAGGGGGGCATACCTCATCAAGGGTACCTGCATAATGTACATTTGTATATCTAACCCTGAATTGTACCCTGCAACTTTAAAATTTTTTTAAAAGATTTTTTAACTATCCTGCCTAGTGCAAGTAAAAAACGTACCTTCTGATGCTAACATCGCTAAGAAAAACAAATCTATGGTTGTCAATTACAGGAAGAAATATGCTTCTCCTCTCAGAGTCATTGTTCAGCCTGCCCTTCTGAGACAGGTCCTGTGAGGCATGGTTCAGCCCCATTTACCTGGCCATTCATCATTAAGCCAACCTGTTCTTTATTAAGAAGCCTGTGAAGTCGGCCTGCTGTTGCCCCAGAAATAGGTTTGCTGAAAGACTGTTTGAGTTATTCCAAAAAGGAACCAAACCACAGGCACTTGAATACCCTAAGAATGCTGAAGAAAGGAGGAAATGGCATGAACACTTGGGAAAGACAGCTCAGCAATTTTCTTTTTAATTATTGAGATAAGAGAGTGAGGTTGGTTTCATTTAGCTGTTCAAATAGAAATCTATTTAAATATTTAAACAGAAAAACCTCCTGATCTACCATCCTGCCCTCCTGTAACAGCTATGGCCTTTCCACAGAGATAAATTTTATAGTAGATTTGGTTTGAGAAACTTCTATTTTATGGGTTAGAAATTGATTTCAAGAGCCTTCAGCAGAGTAAAACACACACAATTGTGTATTTGCTTTGGGGGTAAATCCACACTCCCTTGCAGTACAATCTAAATCTCCTGCTGGTAAACACTAGGATGTTTGGCGTTTGAATTGGTTCTCTTTTAGATATGTAGTCCTGATAATCTCTTTCACAGGCTATTAAGGGCCCAAACCCTCCAAAATTGCCTGACCCTTACTTCCTGGACATCATCCTACACTATTTTTCTTCATTACACTTGGGCAAATAAAATTCAACATCAAAACAACAAATATTTGTTATGTGCCTATTTGCTATCTCCTCAAAATGTACCCACCCCAGTGGGTCCCTGTAAGTAGACAAACCTTACTGCTCTGTTCCATAACCAAGCCCATTCCAGAATTTAAAGATTTCCTTAAATTACACACTCTTCAAGAAGTAATTCCACAAGAAGGGGGAAGGGAACCTGTCACATCATTTTAACCCATCCCACATTTTATGCTTCCAGGGTTTTACTCTGCCTAGAGTGTCCAGCCTATTTTTCATCCAGCAAAATCCTTTGACCTTGAGGGTCTAGCTTGATTATTAACACCTCAGCCCACCCAAATCACCTCCTCCCTTAAAGGTATAAGTTTCAATCATTCCCTGGTCATTGTTTCCAATTTCCTTATCTCTACTTAGGGTAGAACTCTAACATTGAATTGCAATTTTCTGTTTACATATCTGTCTTTCCCCTTTAGACTGTGAGTTCCCAAGGAAACAGACTATCTCACATTACAATATTCCCAGTACCTACTGTTCAATAAATAAATGCCAAGTGAATATATGAATGTAACAACCCCTACAGAATCCAATTTGTCTGTATACTTTTACACGTACAATAAAGAGATTAACAGATCCAAAAGACAGTGTAAGAGCTTTATCTCAATTCTTTTTACAATATGTGATAAAATAGAATTGAACAAGCACTATTTTAATTAATACTTAACAGAATGGCATTTATTAATATTTCTGTAGAGGGTAGTGTGAAAGCAGCAATTTTCACTTCAGGGTTTCTCATGGAGAAAAAAAAAATCATCTTTTCAAGAAGAAAAGTAGATTTTCCTAGCAGCTCAAACTTCCTTTCACCCAGTTCTGTTAAACTAAAACAGCCAGCCAAAAGCTGTTTCACATTTTGTCACCCCAAAGAATGTGATTTTTTTTCTTGCTATGTTGGTGTGAGTTTTCCCACATTACTTTCTTCAACTGTTTGTACCATTGGTGGCTGAGAAAAGAAAATATCAGATATCATTGCCTGATGCAACAATTATAAATTTTGCAAAAATACAAATTGTAAACTTTTATGTTCCCAATTAATTTAGTCTTTTATTTTCTGAAATCATAATTATCTTCTTTCAGAAGGTTATACCACTGTAATTTTGAAGTACACTTTTCCCTTAAATTTTCACCTGTTATTATTCCTGAACACTCCACAATAAATTTCTTCCTCTAACCTTTGAGACTAATCCCTTTGTTAGGAAAGATCAATTTTGTCTACTTCCTGCTAGCCGACCAACAAGATGAAAAGAGATATTCATTCTTTCAAGTTCACAGTAGCACAAAATGCATTCCACAAGTTGGTACAAAGCCATCTACAAACCAAAGGAAGCCCACAGGCTGGTAATTCAGCAAAGATACAGGCTGTCATTAATTCATACTTAATTTGTTCACCTGTGAAACCATGGATTTGGTATATGAAAATACAAAGCAAAGCCATTGTTCTCATAATCCAGGTATTTTTTAAAGTCTAATCTTTATTTCCTGAATATTTTAGATGAACATGTGGGTCAGGTCAGCCTGAACAGTACAAGTATCTAATGTCCATCTTTGATAGGCAAATCAGTATGCTTCGCCTAACCAACACGTCTGTTTCCAATTTAAAGTTTGTTTAATTCGTCTCTGAAAGTGTACAACTAATTTCAACCCTCAGGCAGTTTGGACATCCACAGTTTTGTTAAACGTAGCAAGATGATGATTTATTTGGTGCATACTCTAGTTTCCAAGGCTAAGGAGTTAATATCATCTTGATGCGCTAAGATCCCCTAATGATGTAGTGCCCAAAATCAATCTTCTAGTGTGCTGCTTAGAGATCGATGTGAATTTATTTATGACGCTATCCATGATCGACACAAGAAAAAGCCTTTGATGGTTTCAAAGAAGAAAAGATTGCAGAATATGAAGTGCCTTTTATTTCCTCAGCTAGATGCATAACAGACTAGCTTTTACTCCACAAACAAGGGTGAATACACTCTGCTTGTGCATCTGTGGCAACCAACTAGACACTACAGTTTCAATTTAGGATTATTATGCAAAGTTGGATTTTTTTTTTCTAAGCTGTTTGGGGTTGCAAATAGAACAAAAAATAGTCTATGTTCTGAATTTAAAAATCGAAAAAGCAGATGTACTAAAATATAAAACATGATAGACAGCATAACATTAATCTTGTTTCTGGACTTATTTCCCACTTGGAAAGTTTCTTCACAAAGAAAGATTTACTGAGGGAGAGTCCAGTCCCCATGGTGCGATAAAAAATTCAGGAGGCTTAGAGAGAGAGGCTATGTACCAAAGTTAGAATATTTGGTTGTGATGTAGGGCAGGGGGTTTAGGAAATCTAAAAATCATATGAAAGATTTAAAACACTTTGATTTATTATAAATTTGATATATGATTTATCAAATTAGTAAAACATTTACTTTTGATATTGCTTGAAGTTAATATTGCAGCTAATGCAGTTATGAATAATTTAAATTTGAATTTACACGTTTAATCATTTCTGTCAAAAAATAGTGAAATGCAATGTTCAGTTGACTATTTCTCTGATATCCATGTAACTTACTAGCGTTGGTAAATTTGCTTGTCACTTAACACAGTCTAGAATTATTTAATTACTGAGTATCTCTTCCTATTTTTTACATTTCTCTTAAAAGCTGTTCTAGAGGAAAAACTTTTTTGTAATATAATATCTGGTTCCTTGATATATTGGAGTAAATATCAACTTTTTAAATCTAACAAAAACCAGGATCATTTTTTCTTTACTTTTATTGTTAATAACATCATCTTGGAAGCTTAATACATTTTTTTACTCGGTGCATTTGATATATTTGTTTTAGGTAAGATCCCATTTAATCGAGTGTGTATTCCTGTTCTCTAAAAGAAGTGGCTAGGGAAAGATGAGAGGGAAGTAATAGAGCTTTCCTATAATTGTAGAACTTGAGATGATAAAACAGCAGGTAGTCAATTATCCTTATAAACCTGTACCCAAGTAGAGAGGAGAAAAGCTGTGCTCCAGAAGACAAGCCTAAAGTTCATTAGCAAGTCGTATTCTCTCAAGAGTTCTGTGCCAAAGGAGGAAATTCTCACAGATAACAAGAAGGTGAGTCAAAGGCCACATGTAGACCAGATTTTTATGATACAGAGACCTCATCCTGTCACCTCACTTTTCTTTTCACTATTTACAAGAAGTGCCACCAAAGTTTTCTCTTACTCATTCATGTATTCATTCAGCACGTGCCTATTGACTATAAAGTAGATGTAAAGCACCATGCCATGAACTAACGCCATAGCATGGCCAGCTGTACGTCAGCAATCTGCACATGTTCAGATCCCTAGTCACCCCAGGAAAAGGCACATTGATTTCTCAAAGTGTCAGCATCAGACAAAAAAATTACACAGAAACCATTTTGAATCAGAAGACAAAGTTGAGGTTGCATATGTTGAATTTCTTCAGGCTGGCAATTTAAGGTTCATTCAGGTAATCAAAATTTTTTTGTCTTTCAAAATCTTGATATGCACACCAGGATTTATATTTTTATGGCTGATTACACAAATATACATACATCTCCTTAAAACACGTACAAAATTATTCTCTTGAGCCAGGTAAGTTTACCTTTGTGCTTAAATTCCCCTACAGTTCATTGAAAATGCTATAGCCAGTATTCTCAAGGATAGTGAAGAACCATGGTGGACATTTTAGGTGCAGGAAAGAACACTTGAAATGATGGAAGCCATCATTTGTTTACTCAATAAACATCCTTGTTTCCTTGCCCTGTGCCAGGGTCTGTACTATGTACTGGGGCTATAAAGACAGACATGACCACAAGATTAAAAAAATTACAAGTTAAATCCTGCCTCAAGTTGTTCGTGCTCTCTTAAAGCAGACAGACATGTAAACACTTACCATGCAATAGAATGGATATATAAAAAGACATGTGAATGAGATAGTGCAAAACAGAAGTGTTACAAAATATATCAAAAAACAGGAGAGGAGTCAGAGTTTCACAGAGTAGGTGACAACTGACTCAAATCCCATCAGACAAAGAAGAGATTTCTAGATAAACAAGAGTGGGAAGGGCATTCAAAGCAGAGAAATAGCATATTGCATTTGGAGAGCTGTGAGTAGTTTGATGTGGCTAGAATAAAGATGTGGCAGGAATCAGTCTGAAAGGTAAGCAGAGGTCAGATCCCAAAGAGCTTTAAATTCAGAACTAAGAATAAGTTTGAGTTGCAGGTTGGAGAATCACATGATCAATTTGGGTATGAAGCTAGAGGCATAAAACTGGGAGTCTTTGATTTATGGATTGAATTTCAAAGTGGAATACATTATACAGAGTTTGTGAGTCAGAAGAAAGGCTTTTGAGCACCATCATCTAAGAAGCAGGGAAAGAAATGAGTCCACAGAGAAGTTGTTAAATGAGTAGTCAGAAGGTAAGAAGACAACCAGAAATGAGGGGAGAACCCACAAAAAGGACTTTTGAGAAGAAATTATCTAACAATGCAGCAAAGAGGTCAAGTAAGATAAGAAAATACGAATCCAATACAGTCAGCAAGCAGAATAGGAAGGAAGTCAGATTACAGGAGACTGAGGAATAAATAAGAGATGAGAAAGTGAAGACAATTCAGTCATGCTTCACAAAGAAACATAAGGCTAGAGAGGAACAAAGGGCCATGAGGTTTAGTTTTTAAGATGAACGAAACTTAAGCGTAGCACCAGAGGCGAGGAAGAGGTTCAAAATATAAAAGATTTACAAGAAATCACTGCAGAATTAGAGTGTCAAAGGCAATTAAAGCAGACAGGACCCACAATGTCAGCAGAGAAACTAACCTTGTACTTTAAGGAAAGAGAGAGAAGAAAAATATGGGTACGAGGAAGACTTCTGAAAAATCAGTGGTAGAAGTGAAGAGTATTCATTCTCCCAAGTGTGGTAAAGGGAAAGGTCTAGGGTATAAGGTATGAGAAAAGTCATAAAGATTGGAACAATTTGGTGTAAGAAGTAGGAAAAGAAGTTGAAAGGAAATAAGAAAGGAACCTGGAAGGATCACCTGGTGCTTTTGAAAGTGTATTTAGGATTGGAGACCCTAACTTTTCCCAGTGACATTAATCTACTTCTCTTGCCAGCACCTTCAACTTTCTCACCCATCTACCATGCAATGTCAAATCCTGGATCAAGTGAGACAACTGAAAGGACAAAAGACAGAGGGTCAGAAATAGATGATTTCCATGTGGTGATGAGATCCAAGGTCTGACCATGAAAATTAGTTTTAGAAGCAGAGTGAAGAAACAGGCAATGGCATTGAGACAAAGGAACTCTAAGGCTAAGATACTGACTGTAGGTTTTTCAGGGCTTTATTTCTTATGTCAAGCATATCATCTCAAAAAACCCTGGGAGGCAAGAACTATTATTTTCATCATCCTCATTTTCCAGATGAGAAAACTAAGACACTGAACATTTAAACAACTTGCCTAAATTCACACAGATATGCTAGAAGGAGCAGGGATTTGAGTCCAGGCAGTCCAGCTCCAGAGTTCTTGCTCTGAACACTACACTATGATACTTTCCTTAGAATGGCACAATAGCGTCTGGGAGCCATGGATGGCATGGCTCACATCAGGAGGTGGAAGATGAGTGGTCATCTAAAATATAATTAGGTGCTCTCCCTAATATCAGCAGCATTGGAACTGCATTTACTGAGCTTCCATTATGTACAAGTTTGTGCTATTTTAAAACAATTGACTCTAGTATTCTAGTAGCAGCTGTAGAGCCAGAATTTCATTTTGCTCATATTTCTTCCTTAAAATTTCCAAAAAAGGTTTTTGTTATAAAAAAAAAAAAAACTAAAATGATACCCTTGTATTCAGCCTGCTGGGTAGTAGAATCTTAAGTTAATTGATTCTATAAAAATCCATAGCCTAGCAGCCAAATATATTCATCTGAGAAATAACTGAACAGTTCACAGTGGAATTGAATGATGCTGCATACACAGGAAAAACCAGCAGGTAATCATTTACTTTATAGCCTACACACAACAAAACTGAGAAGTTGCACCTGACACTAGTCAACCTAGAACTATTTACATTTATACTGTAATATCTTACACCATCCTAAGGAAAATATCTAGAAATCAGACTCATGTATTCATTCAAATTTTAATAGTGTGGCTATGGGAAAAAACTCCTCCTTGCTCAACTATTCAACTACAAAATGTTGATTTCATCTGTCAATGTTCAACATTTACTGAGAACTATACCAAGAATTGTGGCTTAACTGGCATCACTGCATAAATTTTCTAGTACCTGGGTTATTGGTGAAAGGAGGATGTCAATATAATGTCATAACATAGATTATTTGGTATTTATGGCAATAAACTTCAGAATGAACTATGACATACTATAATTTTTATGTGTTAATAGAGGATGGAGTTGCCTGTGTTTAATTTGTATAACCTCCTTTTAACAGCAGTTGCAATTTTATCAGTGTTCTTCCAAAAATCTTTGTAATAACTATCTTGTCCCTTTCCACCCTCCATCAAGAAATAACAAAGTCAAAATGTAGTAGTAGTAAACTAAAAATTTAGAGTTAAGATTCATCATCCTCTATAACACGAATCAGCAAGACTTGCTGACCAGTCATAGGAAATGCAAGTATTGTAAGAAGACTCTTTGGAAGGCAAGATAGCCTAGAGAATGGCAGCTTTAGCTTGAACCCCTGCATTTGTCTGTGTCTGTTTCCTCATCCATAAAAGAATGACTTCTTTCCATGATTGTTGTGAGAATTACATGTGTTAAAGCATTTACTAGAGTGCTTCATTTAGCACAGGGGTAAATGTCATTTCTCTTTCCCTCCTTTTAATTTGATCTCTTAGCAGCCCTTGATCCAACAGACCTCCTATTCCTTCTTGATACACTCTCTTTTCTTGGGTCTCTTCTTTTTTTTTTTTTCTTTTCTTTATTTCTAGTATCTACAACCTTTCTTTCTTGGCTTCATAATCACCATAATCCCAAAACATTATATTCCTTTAGGGCTCAACACTAAGCTCATCTATTTTTTTCTCTAGATGCTCTTACTAGGCAAACTCATTCTCTTTCAGGCTACAAAGAGAATCTACCAAATTACCAGCTCCATTCTCTCCTCCAAGCTTCAGACTCATATATCCTCTGCATCTACTTGATATCTCAACATGGAATCCTTGCAAACATCCCAAAGCCTCATTTTTTTAAAGCCTCATGTTTGAAACTGAATTTTTAACCTAACGGTGACTGCCATGCCTGCCTTCACCTGCCCTTTCTCCAGACTTTCCTCTCCCTAGAAATGTTCCACTCCCCTTCCAATGACTCCAGGCAGCAACCTGAGCATCATCTGATTCTGTTTTTCCCCACTCTCCATACCCATTCTCTGTCAATGTTTTCCAAGATGTTTCTCATATTCCCTTTCAAGTCTAAAGACTCAACTTCTTGGAACTGGTATTCACAAGAATCAGTAAGGGAAAGATCCAAGATGGTCACCAAGGAGCAACAGATCTGCACCTCTCTCACTGAGTGAGGCAGAGAGTAGGAACCCAGCCATTAATAGAGACACACTGAACAGCTTTGAACAAGTGAAGTACCTTGCACTCGGCAAAGGTCCCTTTAAGCACATAGAGTTCAGGCCGACACTAAAATCTGAGTTTCCCGTCCCCTGCCATGTGCCAGACTTACACAGGAACTGAAGTCCTGTCCGGTGGACTAGAGGGAATAAGTGATTCTGACATACATTGGGTCACTTCTCCCCCTTACAGCTGTGTTCAAGTCATTGCTCCCACATGGGAGGAGTATCGGTCAGGGACTTTGTCAGGGCACAACAGCAGGTGACCAGAGCCCAAGCAGAATGGGGAATAAACCCAGGCTTAGACAACTGCCAAGAGTGCACCTTCTGCCAGCAGAGCTCTGTGACGCATTCCCAGGCCAGGAAAGTACACTTGCAGCTTCAACTTGACTGGCACCTGCCACCAGCATCAATGCCCCCCCCACATCCACTGCCAGATCAAGAAGGATAAACTCCCAGCCCCATGTGCCCACAGATCAGATACCCATGTGGCAGGGAACTCACTCTCTTTCAAATGCTGTACTTCCCACATCTCACTAGAGAGGCAGCAATTCAAACACACAAGACTTAGAGAACCCTGCAAGGTATCACATAAGAAGACCATCCCCAAGACACACAGTAATCTACCTCCACAAAGTAAGCATGAAAGAAAAAATCCTAAAGTCAGCAAGAGAGAAAGGTCAAACCACCTACTAGGGAAGACCAGAAGACCCATCAGAATTGCTCCAGACTTATCTGCAGAACACTACAAGCTGGAAGGTGTCCCATTTTAAACATTCTTAAAGTTAAGCAATTTCAGCCAAGAATTCCCTACTCCAGTAAGCTAAGCTTCATCAGTGACAGATAATTAAAATCCTTCCCAGACATCCAATCCCTAAGAGAATATGCTACCTCTAGGCCAGTCCTTTAGGAGATGCTTAAGAAGGTGTTGAACACAAAAACGAAAGAATGGTCATGCCATCACAGAAGTACAGGCAAGCATAGAGTTAATGAAGTATACAGAGCATTCACAAAAATGAAAATGCACACATATATAAATACAAAAGTAAAAAGGAAAGAAGGTAACACACTAAGAACCCTATAACATGGATAAACTCTCAAATTTCAACAATTAATTTGGAAGTGAATGTACAGAATGCACCATTGAAGAAGCAGAGTGGAAACTGGATAAGAAGTATGATCCAACAATCTTCTGACTCCAAGAAACTCATCTCACTGCAAAGGACACACACAGGCTCAAAATGAGTAACTGGAAAATGATCTTTCAGGCAAATGGAAAACAGAAGGGAGCAGGGTAGTTATTCTGATATCAGACAAAGCAGATTTTAAGTCATCAAAAGTTAAAAAGAACACTACATAATGACAAAACTTTCAATTCCCAGCAAGAAATATCAATTTTAAATATATATGCACCCAACACAGGAGCACTGAGTTTTGCAAAACAATACTAAATAAACTAAGAGAGGACACTGACACTAACATAATCATAGTTGGAGACCTACATACCCCCATTAACAGTCCTAAATAGATCATCAAGGCAAAAAACCAACACAGAGGTCTAAAACCTTAACACTCAATCAAATAGATTTAATAGACAGCTACAGAACACTCTACCCAACAACCTCAGAGTATACATTCTACTTATCAGTAATGGACCACAATCCAAGATTGATCACATTCTCAGACATAAATCAAGTGTGAACAAATTTCAAAATGTTGAAATAATACCATGCATCTTCTCAGATCACAGTGGAATGAAAATAAATATCACCACCAACAAGATTCCCCCAAAACACACAGACATGGACACTAAACAACATGTTGCTAAATGACTTCTGGGTCAACACACAAATCAAGGCAGAAATGTAAAGACTCCTGAAAACAAACAAAAACATATCTTATCAGAATCTCTGGGATGCCATGAAACCAGTGTTAAGGGAAAAATTCATGGTATTGTATGCACACATCAAGAAAATAAAAAGAGTCCAGGTAAACAGTTTAACATCACACCTAAAAGATCTTGAAAGGCAAGATAATCTAAATCCTAATTTCAGTAGAAATCCAGGTTACTAAGAGAAAGTCACAATTGCAGGATATAGAAAACAAAAGTAACATAGAAATGATCAACAAGACAAAAATCTGTTTTTTGAAAGGATAAATAAGATTGATGGATCCCTGGCCAGATTAACTTTTTAAAGAGAGAGAAAGTCCAAATAAATACATTAGAAACAAAAAAGGCAAAGTTACAAGTAACCCTTAAAAAATTCAAAAGATTATCGGAGATTACTATGAACACCTGTATATATAAATAAACTAGAAAATATAAAGGAAATGGAGAATTTTCTGACATCACACAACCTCCCAAGGTTGAAACAAGAAGAAAATGAAACTCTAAACAGACTAATAACAATCCAAGAAACTGACTCAGTCATAAGAAATCTACCCATCAAAAGAACCCACATGGCTTCCCAGCTAAATTCTCTAAGATACACAAGGAGGAGCTGATGCAAATCTTCTTGAAAGTATTCCAGGCAATCGAGAAAAATGGAATTCTCCCCACCTCATTTTATGAAGCTAATGTCATACTAATACCCAAGCCTGGCAAAGACCCAACAAGGAAAGAGAATTACAGGTCAGTCTTCTTGATGAATATAGATGCAAAGATTCTCAAAAAAATTCTAGCAATCGGATCCAACAACATATCTCAAGGATCATCTATCATGACCAGGTGGGCTTCATTCCCAGGATTCAGGGCTGATGCAACATATGCAAGACCATAAACATAATTCAGCACATTAACAGATGTAAAACCAAGAGCCACGTGATTGTATCATTAGATGCAGAAAAAGCATTCAACAAAATCCAGCATCCCTTCTTGATAAAAGCCCTTGAGCACCTAGACATAGAGGGAACATTCCTCAAAACAATAAAAGCTATCTATGATAAACCTGCAACCAACAATTTGCTAAATGGTGACTCATGCAATGGGGGAATGGAAGTATTTCCCCCTAAAAACAGGATCAAGCGGAGAATGCCCACTCTCAGCCCTCTTATTCAACATACTGCTGGAAGTTCCAGCCAGAGCAATCAAGCAAGAGAAGGAAATCAGGGGTATCCAAATAGGAGAAGAGGAAGTTAAGTTCTTGCTCTTTGCCAGTTATATGATTCTATACCTAGAAAACCCCAGGGATTCTGTTTAAAAGCCTCCTTGCACTTAATCAAAGTCTTGGGTTACAAGATCAATGAGCAAAAGACAGTTGCATTTCTATACACCAGCAAAAAACAGGCAGAGAAACAATAAAAACACAGTCCTACTCAAAATAGACACACACACACCCACCCACACACACACACACACACACACACACACACACACACACACACATGAAATACCTTGGTATCTACCTAACCAGAGAAGTGAAAAACCTTTATAATGAGAACTACAAAACGCTGCTCAAAGAAATCAAGGATAACACAAACAAATGGAAAAACATTCCATGCTCATGGATTGAAAGAATCAATATTGTGAAGATATCCATTATACCCAAGACAATCTACAGATACAACACAATACTCATCAAATCACCAACATCATTCACAGACCAGGAAACAATACAGAAATTCATATGGGAATAAAAAGAGCACAAATAGCTAAAAAGATACTCAGCAAAAGGAATAAAGCTAGACACATCACACTTTCCAACTTTAAAATTTATTACAAGGCTACAGTAACCGAGATGGCATGGTATTTGTACAGGAATAGGTACATAGATCAATGAAACAGCACAGAAAGTTTATAAGTAAAAACATAGCCTCTCGACCAACTCATCTTTGACAAAGCCACCAATAACAATCACTGGGGAAAGGAGGCCATATTTAGCAAATGGTGCTGGGGAAACTGGCTAACCACATGCAAAAGAATAAAACTGGACCCCTACCTATCACCATATACAAAAAATTAACTCTAACTGGATCAAAGACCTAAACATAAAAGTTCAAACTACAAGAATTCTAGAAGAAAATGAACCAGCCTTATGCACATCAGAGTTGGCAATGAATTCTTGACCAAGTCCCCAAAAGTAAATGCCGTAAAAGCTAAGATTGACAAATGGAGCCTCATCAAACTGAAAAGTTTTTGCACAGCAAAAGAAACCATCTAGAGAGTAAAGAGATGACCACAGAATGGGGAAAAAATTTTCAAATTATGCAGATGACAAAGGCCTAACATTCAGATTCTACAAGGAATTCAAATGAAGTGAAAGAAAAAAATTTAAAAAGTGGACAAAGAAACAAAAAAGCCCAATTTAAAAATGGGCAAAGGACATGAACGTCTCAAAAAAGACATATGAGCAGCCAACAGATACATTTTTAAAATGCTCAGCCTCACTAATCATCAGAGAAATGCAAATTAAAACTACAGTGAGATACCACTTAACTCCAGTAAGGATAGTTATAATTAACAAGTCCAAAAACAACAAGAGCTGGCGTGGGTGTGGAAAAAAAGGAACGCTTCTACAGTGTTGGTAGAAATGCAAGCTAGTTCAACCTCTATAGAAAGCAGAGTGGCAATTCCTAAAAGAACTGAATTTGATCTTCCATACAATCCAGCAGTTCTTCTCTTGGGAATATACCCAGAGGGACACAAATCACTATACAAAATGACTCCTGCACATGCACGTTTACTGCTGCACTATTCACAATAGCAAAAACATGGAACCAATGTTGTTGCCCATTGAAAGTGGACTGATAAAATGTAGTTCCTATACCCACATGGAGTACTACACAGCCATAGAGAAGGACAAACCTTCTCACAGCAACTTGGATGCAGTTAGAAACCATCACACTAAGAGAACTATTACAGAAACAAAGAACTGAATACCACATGTTCTCACTCATAAGGAAGCCTGAACACTAGTCACGTTAACACAAGAGTGGGATCGGCTGTCACTGGGCACTGCTAGGGAAGGAGAGAGGAAAATGGGGGGAGTACCTGATAGAACAAAGAGTACCTGGCCCACTACCAAGGGAAACGAAGGTTACCTAGAAGCCCAAACTTCACCTGCATGCAGCTTGCTTACATAGTTAATCTTCACTTGTACCCCACAACTCTATTAAAAAAAGAATCAGTAGATTTCAAGCCCCTATGAAAAAGTGTACCTTACAGATTATAAATGAAGGATTTGATCACAACTAAGAAAACGATTTAAAGACAAATAATAGTCCCTAAAATACTGGGACTCTATAGGATATTAGGTTTTTTAACAGGGATATATGACCACATAGATTTGGAAAATGCTACACTAAGCAAAATTAAGCACGTTTTCACTGTTGTTGTCATTCCTGTTTTTACTCTAGAATTTCTCAGAATTCTTCAATAGTCTTCATTAATATATCAGAGGAACATGACCAGGTACTATATGTATACCTCTCACTGATTGATTTGGTCATAAGAGCCCAGAGCCAAATTCATTCTTATCTGGGTCACCCTTAGTTTTCCCAAAATGAAGTAATGTGCTATTCACTTCATATCTGGTTTTCATCAGTGTTGGGAGCCAGCCTTGGAGGCCCGCCTGATTGACAAGGTCCTCAGGTGCGCTGAGGACCCCCAGCCGCAAGGCGAGTCCAGGCAGCTGAGGCCCTTCTATCTTCCATCCTTGCTGTTGTCACAACCAAAAAGATTTATAGCAACTTTAATTTTAGGTATTACAGCTTTGATAACCATTGCTACTTCAGTTTCATTTTCAGTCATAACTTTAACTAAAGAAGTACATACTGCTACATTTACAGATCAGTTATCCAAAAAATGTCTCATTAGCTTTAGCAGCTCAAGAAATTATTGACCAAAAATTAGAAAGTAAAGTTAATGCATTAGAAGAGGCTATCTTGATTATCGGACAAGAACTTGTAACCTTGAACATTAAATTGGCTCTGCGATGACATTCAGAGTTTAAATGAATTTGTGTTACTCCCTTACAGATAATTAAATCTGTCCATACTTGAAACAAAATAAAAAACCATATCCTTGGGATTTGGAATCATTCGAATCTAAGTATAAACCCTTCTAAACTTCATCAGAATATACAGGACATTAATTCGACTGAAAAACAATTTAAGTCCACCCAATTGGCTCAGTAAATCTTTAACAATTTTTCTTCACTTATCAATCAAAAATCATTATTGTCTATATTAATCAATGTGGGAATCTGTGGAGGAATAATTTTGTTATTATTATGCTTACTTCCAGTAATCTTCAAATCATTGAAAAATAACACCTCTCGACTAAACACAGAATTTCACGGCTTCGTATTAAAAAACAAAAAAGGGGGAGATGTTGGGAGCCAGCCCTGGAGGTCCGCCTGATTGACAAAGTCCAGGGGCGCTGAGGATCCCTGGTTGCAAGGCGAGTCCGAGCAGCTGAGGCCCTTCTATCTTCCATCCTTGCTGTTGGTACAGTTGAAGAAATTCTGTGCAGTCGTGGAAGAAGAAAATGGCATGCTTATGCGAAGTACTCACAGCTAACCTGGAAATGTCATGGTTCATTTTTCCATTTTCCCACTATGCTGCTTGGCCTTTTCTAACATATGTAAGGGTTAAACTCTGAAGCACATCAAGAATGCTTTCTTTCACTTGGTTATACGTTACTAGATATTGCTTAAGTAAAAAATGATATAAGTATATTCACTCCTTATTTGATTTAGGATTATGCAGTTTAGTGTTTAGACATAAGGTTTTTTAGAAGCACAAGTTTATAGTAAGTTTATTATGAATTCATTATAAGTTCTAACACTTATCTCAGAGTTATGTAGGTGATTTATAACACTGTTTTCACTGACTTAGGATAAAGATTAATCGTTAAGGTTTTTACTTAATTCAATAGTTAAAACTCTAAGTTAACATTTATAGCGTGGGTTTTCACTGAACTCATAATATACTAATCAGACACTTTTATGATAGGTTAGCTAAAGACAGAAAACAACCTTGGGGGCCTGGGAAACATCACTAAAAGCTTCTTTTGAGTTCTCTTTAGAAATAAACACTGCAGGATAAGAGAAAAGTAATGAAGACACTTGGACAAGAAAGGCGATTACAAAGCTCTGAAGGTTATAGAAGCCCCAGAAGGAGAACTACTGCTACATGAAGAACTTTGCACTTGGAAACTTTCTGGAGACAGTTCAAGGACTGTAATTCGGGACTTTGGACTGAAACTATTTGGCTTTATGAATAAGACTCATTGTCTGAATGTTTATAGGGTTCTTGGCTTGTTTGACACTTCTAGACCGCTAGATGGTGGTAACTTTTAAAGCATATGTATGTGAAGGAATTTTCTTTGTCTTGTCCCTTTACAAATGGTATAAAAGCCTTCCCTTAGCTAACATTAAATGTCATCTGTTCAGGAAGCAGGTGTCCGAGTATAATGTTTTCGTCTTTCACCTATCCATCTCTCCTTCAGGAAAGCCCATGACCCTTGCAGGGCTGGACCCCCACACATCAGGAAGTCCTGGATTCCTGTCCTCACATGACATTCATCTTCTTCTCAGCATCAACAAAGGGGTAAATGGTGAAGTTTGCCACATAAAAATATCAGACTGTCCTGATTGCTTGGAGAGGCAAAGGGCATTACATTGCAGCAATACAGACACCTTAGAACCAAAGATTAGACATCTCCATTTTTAAAAGCCCTCCAGTCATCCCTCCACCAGGGACTTTTCATTGGCCACCATTGTCCATTTATTTCAAAGTCCTGACACACTGCCTAATCTCTCTCCTACTTGTCCCCCACCTTTCCTTACTTCTCTTCTCTTCTTGGATTTCTTCCCTTCTCAAACTGTGCAGTCTTTATTTTTAAATCATATCAGATCAACTATTTGTTTGATTCCTTCTCTTGCAATCCATGCCAACCCACTTCCAACTGCTTACCAAGCTATTTTTTCTAAACAAAGCACTTCCTCCAATAGAACTCAAGATATTGCCCTTAGTTACTGAGCTAAAATAATTCAGTATCTTATAGCCAGCATTTGAGTTTTTTTTGAAGGGAAGTGTCTTTGTTTAGAAAACTTTTATTATGAAATTTCTTTGTTTTGTTGCAGAACATATTCCAGGATTTGTATTTCATAGAACTCTTTTTGAATCACAAATTTTAAAAAGAAAAGACAGAAGTGAATTGACATCTTAAGGCAATGAATGCTGGGAAACACATGTGAGGAAAAATAAACCAGCTTCCTATATCATCATCACGTGACCCAAGACCTCATGCAGCAGCCTTACCCATCCCCTGTGAGTACAGGAGATGTCCCATCAATGGTCAGATCAGCAGTTATGAAGTGCAAAATTCATCACAGAATCTCAACTTTTCCCCTGCCCCCTCCACATACACAGACATGCATTCATCGTCCCAGTTTTGTTTGCCACCAGGGCTCTCTGGGAGTCTTAACAATGTCTTAAGCTCTTGTGTTAGAGCAGGTGGTGGCCTGAGGCCCGGGAATTACTCAGTTCTGGATGGACCACAGTCCACAATGCTCAATATAACTGTGCTCCAGAACATGTTGCTGCTGCATGACTCCAGCCACTATCCACACCATTGCTCCACTGCAGCCCAAAGTTGTTGCTGGTTGTGCTGTTACCCTCTCCAAGCTGCCCAATCTGACTCTGACTGAGCATCAGTCAGCACTACACCTTAGGTGCCCTGCACTCTCCACTCTCTCCCAGTGGTCAGCTTCTCCTAAGAGTTCTGACCAACTTCCCTTTTCTGAACATTTCCTGCTTTTTAGAAGAGTCCCTAAGCAGAACTACTTTTCCCATGATACTATGACTGTTGAGGATTTTCTGCTCAAAACTATCTCCTTCCCCAAAGGTGCATGTGTCACCAGGATAGCTAATTCCACCATTTTGGAATTGCTGTAGATCAGGAACACAACCTATAGGTCTAACCTAGCCTGCCAAGATAACTACACATGTATGTTTGTTGAAGCTCTATTCACAATAGCAAAATCATGGAACCAACCATGCTGCCCATCGAAGCTGAACTGGATAAAAAAAAATGTGGTACATATACACAATGGAATATTATGCAGCCATAAAGAAGGACAAACAAGCCGGGCTCGGTGGCTCAGCCTGTAATCCCGCGCCTTTGCAAGGCTGAGGTGAGTGGATTGCCTGAGCCCGTGGGTTCGAGACCCACCTGGGCAGCGAGACCTCATCTCTACAATAAATCAAAAAATCAGCCGGGCATGGTAGCGCATGCCTGTAATTCCGGCTACTTGGAAGGCTGAGGTGGAAGGATCAGCGGAGCCCAGCAGGTCGAGGCTGCAGTGGCCAGAAGCGGCCACTGCACTCCAGTCTGGGCGACAGAGTGAGACTCCAACTCATAAAAAAAAGAAATCAACTTTGCAGCAGCTTGGATGGATTTAGAGTCATTAATACTCAGTGATCTATCCAGAAACAAAGAACAGAGTACCACATGTTCTCACTCATAAGTGGACCCTGAACATTTACCATAATACTCTAAAAAAGGGGATTGGCAGTAGCAGGATACTGCTGGCGGACTGGGAGGGTGTGGAACACAGCATCCATGAGGGTACCTGATCTCAAAACAGGCAAAGGGACCAAAGGAAGGCCCAAACTTTACCTGTACATTGTCTACTTGTATATCTAATCCTGAATTGTACCCCACATCTTTAAAATAAAATATTTTTTAAAACCACCACACCAATTTACTTATATAGTGTCTGTGGTCACTTTTCTGTTGAAAGAACAGAACAGCAGTATCCTTTCATTTAGCTTGCATAATTTGAAGAATACCCCTTTGGTGCACATAGACCAGCAATCCTGTCTGCAAAACTAACAGATAAATGAATCAAAGATAAAGCACAATTCTAGCACATACCTGGGACACCACAGGCCACTCTACTCATAAAAACTAAACAGATAAAATTTTTAAAACTGCATAGGAATGATAAACCCAGAATGAAGATTCTGACTGTGGATAAAGGAAAAAGAACGTGCTTGGGGATGGGTGGAAAGGATTTCAACAGTGTTTACAACAAAACTTCCTTAGGTTGAATGGAAAGTACAAACAGGCTCATTTCTTTGCCTGTGTTACATATCTTCCAGATCTACTCTGCCTTTCTGCACTCTGCTCTGAGCCATGGGGGGCTGACTTACGTAGGCCTCGTCAAATGGCTTTTTTGCCTACTGTCTTCTAACTGGGTCCAGAAAATAGGAAGCTCTAGCAGGGCTCAGAGACAGGGAGTGAAGTCAGGTATTTATTCTCCCAAGGTTCTTGCAGGCTGACTGATACCCTTCACTGAAAGCCACAGCTCCTAGCAGGAGACCACCACACACCTCTGTTTCCAGTAATTTCTTCCTCCCCTTGAATTAGTAATCTATTTCTCTATAACAAGGGGCCCCAAAACTTTGCCACTTATAACAATAAACATGTACTATCTCACAGTTTCTGGATGTTTCTGCTTCAAGGTCTTTCACAAGACTGTAATCAGAGTGTTCACTGGAGCTATGGTTTCATCCAAAGGTTCAGTTGAGGGAGGATCCCCTTCTAACTAACTAGGATGGTGTTGACAGGATTTAGTTCCCCACAGGTTGTTGGACTGAGGCATCCCTCTGTTTCTTGTCATGAGGGGCTTCCTGTGGCAAATCATGACTGCTGGCTCCCTCAGAGCAAGTGAAATAATCAGACAGAAGCCATAGTCTTTTTGTAATCTCGTCTCAGAAATGACATCCCATTACTTTGGGCATGTTCTGTTTATTAGAAGCACATGTCTAGGTTCAGCTCACACTCAAGCAGAAGGTAATACACAGGGACAAGAACACCACCCTCACTGGGAGGTTGAAGGAGGTGGGGACCACCTTAGAGATGGTTTATCACCTACAGAGAAAATCAGCTATTATAGCCCTAAAGTTACTGAAACAATCCAGGTTTCCCTACACCCTAGTGAAGAGTCTTTTATCAAATTTCCCTCCCCAAATGATGTCAGTTTTCCAGGACTCTGATTTTAAAGTGTAATTAGTAAGATACAAAGAGGAAAACAGCTATAAATTAAGATTGGAAATGAGAGAATCAAAGACTAATGTACAGAAATTTTGAGGACTACAAGGATAATATTTGAAAGACTCGTGGCTGAGACTTCATTTTTCCAAACACCTCAGTGTAAATGATAACAGTACAAATAATCTGAGCAAGTTTTTGAACAAGCAGAAAATGGAGGCACACAACCAAAAAAGAGGAAAAGAGAATGAAGTTCAAATTTCCATTAAGTAATTCTAACCCTTTCTTGGTCCTTACGTGAGAAATAGAATTTGTTCTGATAGGGCAGGAAAAGATAAGAAAAAAGAAAATGGGAAACTAGAAATAAAGATAAGCTAAAAGCAATAATGAACATTAATCATAACATCTGGGAAATTTTAGATGACGTTTAAGGGAACAGAGACACAAATTTCACTGAGACTAATTACCTTATTTTCAACTTTGACTTTACATGAAATATGAATCTAGAGAATAGAAAAAATCCTTATCTTTAATAAAAATGATTTTTAGGTTATAACGTATTGCTTTCTCTCAAACAGGTTAAAAAAATTTTTTCATCTCTAACACTTTTGCCAGTACTCAACATTTTTATCAATCACTGTCATACTTATTAATCTGAAGTTTAGTACTAATGTTTAAATAATTTGCATTCTTATTAAAGTGCTTAGCTTTCTAGAGTTATTTTTAACTCAGGAGTATCTACTATGCTATGAAAAAAAGGGTAAACAAGGCTTTACATATTAGCTCAACAATTAATAATAAAGTTCCATTATTATTATTATTATTATTATAAGGGTCCCTTATTAAAATAAAAGGGGAAATAGAATAGGGTTGGGGTCCCCACTCTGACCTTCTCTTTTCCATCCACGTATAGTTCTCCAAGTCAGAGTGGAGACAACTTACTTCGAGATGTCCAGCCATTAGGTAAGAGATGCAGACATAATAACCAAAGAATACATCTAACATGGATGGGAGTTTTATTCTTAGTTATTGGATGAGTTATGAATTTTCTAATTTTCAACTGAGTCTTGAGAAAAAATGGCCAATCCCTTTGGGAAAATACCAATTTTTATGAAATATACCCTTTGATTATCTGATTGGAAAAGAAAAAGTCTATTTTCAAATGAAGGAAAATTTTTAAGTGAGTATAATTTTATCACTGAGGACAAATTTTTATATCCAATTATTACTTACATATTAAAATTAATCTATGACATTAAAAATTGAATATACTATTCATTAAGTCGATATAATTAAATTAAGAAGAAAAAGCTCATCCTTTTACAATGAACAAATTCTTCCAACTCTTATGAGCAATGATCTCAAAATTTAGTAAATGTCACTGGCCATTTAAATAAAATTTCCTAAGTAAGCTCATCATTGGTAGTGATGACTCACCACTCTATGTCTGTAAGTAGGTTATAGTTGAATAAACACCATCAATCCTAATAAATCACCTCAGATCATCATGTTGAGAGGGAGCATGATGATAATATCAATGTCATAAGTACATCCCTTTCTCCATCTGTAGTAGCTGGTTTCATGTATGCCTCATTACTTCCTTTTCTGGATTACTCATTTAGGATTACTAATTATGTACTTAATATTTTTAAGAAAATAGGTCACATAAATGAAAGTCTAAGACTTATAATGGGCACAAAACTTTGTGAATGTTAATGTTAACTTTCACTGAATAAAAAAAAAAGATGTTTTCACCTGAAAAGAAATTTTGCCTTGAGTATAATACATTCCAATTATGTAGAGCTTTTGTCCCTTAGAGTTCAGAGCTCTTCATTACCTAGAGAGAGATAACTGAACTACAGAATAATAAGCTGATATATTTGAAAGAAAATGCTGGTACATTTGATTTAATCAAAAGATTTTAAAATAACACTATCAGCTCTTTCAGACAAGAAAAAATGATTTGTTTGAAATTGGACATCCAATAAAAATTATACAATGAAATTCCATTATAACTAGGTAATTTTTTAAAATATCTATTTCTTCACCCAACATATATTGGCTCATTAAATATTTGTTGAGCCCTACTACCTACCATGTGCTAGACACTGTACCAGGCACTGGGAATGCATAGATAAATAAGACATAATTTCTGGCCTCATGATACTTAGAGTATAGAGAAAATGGTAAGTAGGTTACTAAAATATTGAGAGATAAGGACTCTAATAAAGGTATACATTCCAAGATAGTCTGTCATTACTGTTATAATAGAGATATGTTGCAGTCTCTTTCAACAAGACATAGGACATTTCTTTAAAATTCTACTGGCAATGATCTCATTTTGGAGGTGAGGAAAAGAAAGCAAGGTGTCATCTATGTTTCAGAAATTTTCTCACTGAATACTACTAATATCACTTGTTTTGGAAGAAATAAAAGACATGCTGATGTTCTATGAATCTGAGATAACACTGAACTGATGAGTAAGACTTGACAAAAATAAAGTTTTGATAACCAAGCTCTATATCCTCGAGTGAGTAGCCTCCTTTCTCTGTCCTTTAGAGAGAAATGAATCAACAGGAGATAAGTCCATCCACAGCTCAGGTGTGTAACAACAGCCTTGAGGTCAGAAGGATCAATGAGGAGTTTATGAGTGTGTGCATGGAGGACAGGGATGAGGAACTCTGTGAAGAAGTCTGAGTCCCAATCACATTAGATCTCTGTCATTCAGATTATTTCTCATCCTTTCTCCTCTAGCGTCTCCTAAATTGGAGTCTTCAGGGTGAGGAACAGGGATTACACAGCAGAGTCAGTCTCCTCTCAACTGCTTTTATCCTGTGAGGGAAATTCTCTGGCAGACCCTGAAAGCTTATAGTCATGGTCAGGATGGGCAGATGGGAGGTGGATCTGTCCACACCAAGTCAACAAGTTGCTTGAACCTTTGACAAGCACCTGGAAGAAAGAGTGCCCAATTTGCTCAAAATACATAAATAAGTTAACAAGCCACTTAGAAAAAACTTGGCCAGAAATCGTTCTGCAATAAGCACTTGTCACGTGGAAAGTAGTTCCTCCTTGCTGGAATCCATGGTCTCAGAAGGCAGGGACTATGATGAACTGAATGTTTGTGTCTCCCCTCAAAATTCACACATTGAAATTCTAACCCTCAAAGTGATGATTTTAGGGGGTGGGGTCTTTGGGAGATAAGTAGATTCTGAGCATGGAGCCCTCCTGAATGGGATTAACGCCTTTATAAAAGGAACCCTAGAGATCTCTGTGCTGTTTCGGCCACATGAAGATAATCTGGAAGAGGGTGCTCACTAGAACCGGACCATGCTGGCACCCTGAACTCAGACTTCCAGGTTTCAGAATCGTGAAAAATATATTTATGTTGTCTATAGGCCACCCTGTACCCAGTCTATGGTACTTTGTTATAGCAGCATGAACTAAGTTAGGAGCCAAGTCTTTTCATCATTGTTTCCCCAATGTCTGTTACCAGTTTGTTTCCCCCTACATGAGATTCTTCTGAATTTGATTGTGTTGAATGAGTAAAAGATCCCCTGAGGGGTTTATGCTAAATTCAAATATTATTTCTGGTTTGTTTTCATATTTTATTTTCAAGCATAGCTATGTTGTACAAGTAAAATAGAAGAGCAACTCCACTCTTTACAGCAGAACTGGGCAGGATAGAATTCCTTCTGTCTCAAGTAGCCATGCTATCCAGGAGTGACCTTAGGGTTACTGTGCACTTCTCCAGGTAATAAAGCCAGGCCCCAGGTTTTATGAATTACATTTATAAGGTTTAGTTAAAAAGGAGATGGAATTGGAGATTTTCTCTCTACTACTGGTGTGTTATAACCTTTAAATAAGTGGCAAGCTATGGCTTTCTACATAGTCTAATGGGCTACCACAAAATCAATAGGACTATGGCCAGAATGTGACCAACATGGAAAATAAAAAACTTTTATGCCAGTTGGCTCAATTTTTTCACTTTTCCCCTGACTGTGGTGAGCTACAAAATTCCAGAGTACACACACTGTGTTGCAAGCACATTTGGTTCAGGGTATCTTATTTATCTTTGTATCTCCTCCCTGTCTTCTAAACCCCAACCCTATCCCAGGACGTAGGACAGTTTCCAATAAATCTCAGCTCTTTGTCAGATGACTGGCATTTCTGTATAGCTAGTATGTTATGGGGAAAGATACATATTCTTAGAAATCCTCATACATTAAGAAATCTCAACAGACCAGAGAGTGATATTTCAAAGTTCACACTGAAAAACCTCAGTAGAGAGAATCAAACATCGCACTAACTGAAAGTAATTGCTTGAGTCTGTTGTAAATTTTTTTTTATTGTATAGGGTTTCTTTATAACTGTACTGCATAACATTTTTAAATTAAGGAGAAAGCTACTTTAAACCTTTGAAATTCAATTGTCCACTTGCTCAAATAAGATATATTTATATAGTTATTTGATTTTCCAATATGGATAACTTGTTCACTACATGCAGAGTTGAATTCTTTTGATGGTATCTTAGTTCCTAAGTATATCTGAAAGGTAAAATAATCTGGCATTTTATTGGAGTTTTATTGAATTATCTGATTCTATCTAGGCATATATGGGTAGAGTGGTTTTTTTTGCTACATTATAGATATCATTCGTACCTACCCAGGTTAACCTGGGTTAACTTAACCATAGTTCATTAATTTTCTCCAAAAGTGATGTATTGTAAATATTGGGACAAGAAATCTATATTTTAGTTTATTATTCAGAATCATTTTTAGTTATTTCTATTCTGAATTCTACATTACAAATAAATTAATTCTAATTTTTTCAAAACCAAAATTATTCACGGAAAAATTTGGCAACAGCAAGCATTGATCCAACATGAAAACTAAAATGTAAAATTCATTACTTGATCGTCTTTTTCATCTACTCAGTATTAGAGATAAAATAATTCTAAAAACTCCTCCTCAAATTATACACCAGTGGGCCATTGCCTTGCTAGAGTCTGGTGTGGCCATGTGCTTCTTGAGCCATGGCTGTTGCCATGCTTCCTGGTTTTGGTCCCCCTCCCCCACCTTGAGGAGGTGAATCTTCTCTCTTCCTTCTCTTTCTCTCTCTAATTTACTTGTAAATAAACTTTTCTTTCTTAAAAAAAATTATACACCAGTGAAACTAACTTGCTTCATCTTCTTTCATACAAAAGACTCTTTTGCAAAAAAAAAAATTTATTTTAAATATGTGGGATACAATTCAGGGTTAGGTATACAAATGTTCATTATGCAGGTACCCTTGGCGATGAGGTGTGCCCCCCTTCCCTGGCAGTTTTCCTCAACTCTCAGACCCACACCTGCCCTCCCCTGGAAGTTAGTCACTACTGCCGATCTCTTTCTTATAGTATTACAATAGTTGTTCGAGGTCCACTTATAAGTGAGAACATGTGATACTCGGTTCTTTGTTTCTGTGATTTGCATCAAATCACTCAGTATTATAGCCTCTAAGTCCATCCAAGTTGCTGCGAAGTTCATAATTTTGTTCTTCTTTATGGCTGCATAATATTCCATTGTGTATATGTACCATATCTTTTATCCAGTCCACTTTCGATGTATAGCATGGTTGATTCCATGTTTTGGGTATCATAAATAATGCTGCCATAAACAAGCATATGTAGGTATCTTTTTCATAGAGTGATTTGAGTTCCTTCAGGTATATTCCCAGTAGGGGGATTCTGGAGTCATATGAAGTTCAATTTTTAGATCTTTTAGGAATTGCCAAGCTGTTTTCCACAGAGGCTGTACTAGTTTACACTTTCACCAACAGTGTAGAAGTGTTCCCTTTTCACGGCATCCTCTCCAGCATCTGATGCTTTTTGAGTTATTGATGATGGTCATCCTGACTGGAGTTAGGTGGTATTTCAGTGTGGTATTAATTTGATGACTAGTGAGACTGAGCATTTTTTCATGTATCTGTTGGCTGTTTGTATGTCTTCTTTTGAGAAGTGTCTATTCATATGTTTTGCCCACTTTGTAATAGGGCTGTTTGGTTTTTTCTTTTTGACATGTTTGAGTTCCTTGTACATCCTAGATGTTAGGCCTTTGTCAGATATACAGTTGGCAAATATTTTTTCCCAGCCTGTGGGCTGTCTCCCCACTCTGTCAGTGGTTTCTTTGACTTTGCAGAAGCTTGTCAGTTTGATGAGGTCCTGCTTGTCTATCTTCTTTTATGGCATGGGGTTTTGATCACGAATTGGTTGCCAGTTCCAACATCCATAAGAGTGTCTCCTGCATTTTCTAAGGTTCTAATAGTCTGAGGTTTTACGTGTAGGTCTTTTATCCATTTAGAGTTGATTTTTGTGTATGGTGATAGGTAGGGGTCTTGTTTCAATCTTCTGCAGGTGGTCAGCCAGTTTTCCCAGCACCGTTTACTGAATAGGCTATCCTCTTCCCAGTGGCTGATGGTGGGGGCTTTGTTGAAGATGAGTTGGTTGAGAAATTGAGGTTTTGCTTCTGGAATCTCTATCCTGTTCCATTGGTCTAAATGCCAGTTCTTGTACAATACCAGGCTGTTTTTGATTATCTTAGCTTTATAATAAAGCTTGAATCTGGAAACTTGATGCCTCCCACTTTGTTTTGTTTTTGTTTTTGTTTTGTTTTTGCTGAGAATTGTTTTGGCTATTAGTGGTGATTCATGTTTCCATATGAATTCCTGTATTGTTGTTTCCAGGTCTGAGAAGAATGATGTTGGTAACTTAATGGGTATTGCATTAAATCTGAGGATTGCCTTGGGTAAATTCACTCTACTTTATTGAATCTCAATTTTCTTATCTGTTATCTCCAGAAGTTATCCCCAACCTTCTAAATAATTCCAAAACTTCTTCTTTTGTTTTTCCAGCTCTAAGGGAAGTAGTGGCTTCCTGAAGTTGATATCTTTGTGTACCATAGAGTTCTCTCCTTGCCTTTTCAGCTATTCAATATATAGTTAACAATGATCAATATTAAATTATTCCTATTAAAAAAAACTAGTGTGGTTTCTATGTCCTAACTAGGCCTTGACAGATACTGAACATCTACACCTTTTTTTATTTCCTTACTGAGATTTGTTTTTGTGTCCCAAGTGAATTCTTAATTAACTGATGCATGATAAGAGTCCATATATATTAGCTGCCTACTGAATATCTCTGCCTGAATATTTCCCTCCAGGCCCTACACTCAATATTTCTTAGTCTGTGCTCATCATTTTTGTTCACCACTATGCCTGCATTTTCTTCTTCCTCTGTGTTGTTCAGTAGCATCAATACGTGCTTTTGAAAGAATGTAATGCACAGTTTTCTAAACTTGATCGTTGCAGCCATTGAACCAATGTGAACAAATAAAACTTATGAACATCTTGGTACTTCAAGTTACTACAATAACTGAGACAGATTTTTGTTTTAAAGATGTATTAATGTAATTCATTTTAGAATCAGAATCTTTAAAAGTTAATAACCAGAAGAGATACACTTGATTAGCAAGGGGGAAACCCAGATCCTATTCCTTTTATTTCACACTAATTTTTACAATTTCATTAGTCTTTCACATTCCCTACCAATAATATGGAGTTGTAATAATTACTCTAATGTATGTCAGAAATATTTAATATTATGCTTGAACATACATATTGGACAATATATCTGCAAGTTATTAAGACTAAAAATTCAGAACCAATCATCATGTTAAATTTAACATATTTTAAAGAATACCCCCTCCCTCCCAACCTGCAAAAGAAGCTTACACTATGCTGAACATTTTAGACTAACTTAACATGAAAAATTCATTGTTACACCAAACAAATAATATTGACTAAAAGTTGAGAGAGTTTTCATTATACAATTATTAATTAAAAATTGCATAACATAATGTGTTTTTTGAGAAGTTATTCCTGACCACAGGCAATTTCAACAAAGAGAAAACTCCAGAAAAACTAGACTTTGGAATCCAAACAATGGAAGTTACCAATGATTGGCTCCAGAATACAACAGTGATTAGGGAATGGAATGAAAGAATGAATAAGACTCAAGAAAGACAAGATACAACACTGAAAGAACTTGTAACAGAGATTTTGGCAATATTTCATCCAGGAAATAATTAACAAGATGACAAGCATGGAAAGCAGAATTAATCTAGCTGAAGAAAGAATCTCAGAACTTGAAGACCAGAACATGGAATTAACCCAATCTGTAAAAAAATATAGAAAGAAGACTCAGAAAGAAAGAACAAAGCCTATAAGAGATGTGCAATTATATCAAGAGGCCAAACCTATGCCTGATTGGTATCCCAGAAGAAAAGGAAACGGAGAACAACTTGGAGCAAGTATTTCAGGAGGTAATCCAAGAAAACTTCCCCATCTCTCCAGAGATGTGACCAGTCAAGCACAAGAGATACAGAGAATCCCCACAAGACATCAAATGAGAAGACCAATCCCTAGGTACATAGCAATTCGCCTACACAAAGTAGGCACAAAAGAAAAAATCCTAAAGGCAGCAAAAGAGAAGGGTCAGACTACCTTCTGGGGAAAAACAATCAGAATAGCAGCAGACCTATCAGAAGAAACACTACAAGCAAGAATGGACGAGAGTCCAATACCAGTCCTCAAAGATAAACAATTTCAACCAAGAATATCCTTCCCAGCCAAACTCAGTTTCACCAGAAATGGAGAATTAAATTCCTTACCAGACATCCAATCCCTAAGAGATTATGCAACTTCCAATCCCTAAGAGATTATGCAGCTCCATAGGAGACACTTAAAAAGGTATTAAGCACAGAAGAAAGAAAGAATCACCACACACTTCCCAAGAAAACAGCAGAGTACAGAATCAACAAAGAATACAGCGTAACAAGAAACTTGAAAACACACACATATATCAACCCCAAAGCAAAAGAAAACAAGCAAAGTAAAAAACATTATTAAGAACCTCATGAAAGGGATAAACTATAACATTTCAATAGTCAGCCTGAATGTGAACAGACTAAATGCACCACTGAAAAGACACAGAATGGCAAACTGGATAAGAAACCATGACCTGCTTCCACCATGGCAGTCAATGGAAAGGAGCAGCCATGGCCCTGCACTACTCCATGACCATGGGCCACACCAAGGGCCACGAGGTGACAAAGAACATAAGCGAGCTGAGGCACAGCCACCACCATGGGTGCCTGACCAAGCACACCAAGTTCATGCAGGACATGATCCCAGAGGTATACCACTTCACCCCCTATGAGTGGCACACCATAGAGCTGCTCAAGGTCTCCAGGGACAAGTGGGCGATCAAGTTCATCAAGAAATAGATGGGGACACGCGTTCACACCAAGAGGAAGAGCGAGGAGCTGAGTAATGACATGGCCGCCATGAGGAAGGCAGTGACCAAGAAGGACTGAGCCTCCCAGGCTCCCAGCCTTCTGTAAAACTTTTGCAGAACATGAAAGAAAAAAAAAAGGAAAATAAACCATGTTCCAATGATTTGCTGCAACCAGGAAAGTCATTTCACCACAAGGGATGCACACAGACTCAAAGTTAAAGAATGGAAAATAAGTTTCCAGGCAAATGGATCACAAAAAGAAGGTAGGAGTCACAATCTTAATATCAGACAAAACAACCTTTAAACTATGAAAAATTTCAAAAAATTTAAAAGGACATGCATAATGATAAAAGGTTCAGTCCTCACAAGAAATATCCATCCTAAACATATATGCACACAACACAGGAGCACCAGCATTTTGAAATCAACTACTAAGTAAACAAAAAAAGATATGACTCTAACACTATTATAGCAGGGAACTTGAATACCCCACTAACAGTCCTAGATATATCATCAAGGCAAAAAATCAACAGGGAGATCCAGAACTTAAACTTGACACTTGACCAAATGGACTTACTAGATACCTACAGATTATTCCACTCAAAAACCCCAGAAGATATATTCTACTCATAACCACATGGTATATACCCCAAGATCGATCACACCCTTGGACATAAATCAAGCATAAACAAATTCCATAAGGTTGAAATATTGCCATGCACCTTCTCAGACCATAGTGGAATAAAAATAAATATATACAGCAACAAAATTTCCCCAAAGCCTACAAAGACATGGACACTAAACAACATGATGCTGAACAACTACTGGGTCAACACTGAAATCAAAACAGATTTAAAAGATTTGTAAAGACAAATGAAAATGAAGAAACATCTTCCCAAAGCCTCTGAGATGCCATGAAATCAGTTCTAAGAGGGGAATTCATATCTTTATAAGCACACATCAAGAAAATGAAAAGATCTCAAGTTGAGAGCCTCACAAATCACCTAAGTATGCTGGAAAGAGAAGACCATCAAAACCCCAACTTTAGCAGAAGAATCCCAATCACCAAAACAAGAGCCCAAATATGGGACATAGAAGGCAAAAACATCATAGAAAACATCAACAAAATGAAAAGTTGGTTCTTTGAAAGAATTAAAAAGATTGATGAACCCCTAGCCAGAATGACCAAGAAAAAGAGGGGAAAAGTTCAAATAAACAAAATCAGAAGTACAAAAGATCAAATCACAACTGACCTTGAAGAAATACAAAAGGGTACCAGAGATTACTATGTACACTTATATGGAAACAAACTTGATAACCTAAATGAAATGGAGGACAACCTCCCTCACACAACCTCCATAGGTTGAAACAAGAAGACAATGAGACAGTAAATAGACCAATAACGACCCAGGAAATTGACTCTGTCATATGAAAACTACCTACAAAAAAAAGTCCTGGACTGGATGGCTCTCCAGCAGAATTCTACAAAACATACAAGGAGGAGTTGATACCAATCGTACTGAAAGTATTCCAGGCAATTGAGAAAGATAGAATTCTCCCCAAATCATTTTACAAAGCTAACATCACACTGATACCCAAATTGGGAAAAGATCCCACAAAAATAAAGAACTACAGGCTAATATCCTTTATGAACATAGATGCAAAAATCCTCAACAAGATTCTAGCAAATCAGATCCCAACGCATCTCAAAAATCATCCACCGTGACCAAGTAGGCTTCATCCCCAGGATGGTTCAACATTCACAAGACCATAAATGTCATTAAATACATCAACAGATGTAAAAACAAGAACAACATGATTATATCATTAGATGCAAAAAAAGCTTTTGACAAAATCCAGCATCTCTTCTTGACAAAAACCCTCAAACACCTAGGTATAGAAGGAATATACCTCAAAATAGTAAGTGCCATCTACAATAAACCCACAGTTAACATATTGCTAAATTGACAGAAACAGGAAACATTTAACCTGAAAACTGGAACAAGACAAGGCTGCCCACTCTCACCCCTCTTGTTCAACGTTGTTTTGGAAGTCCTAGCTAGGGTAATTGGACAAGAGAAGGAAATCACTGTTATCCAAATAGGAAAAGAGGATGCCTTTGCTGATTTTATGATCCTATACCTTGAAAATACAAGAAAATTGTCAAAAACCTGTTTGCACTGATAAAGGACCTTGGCAAAGTCTCAGGATACAACTAAATGTGCAAAAGACAGCTGCATTCTTATACACCAACCACAAACAGGCAGAGACCCAAATTCAAAGCAAAATCCCATTCACGATAGCCATTAAAAAAATGAAATACCTCGTGAAAGACCTTTACAAAGAGAACTACAAAACACTGCTCAAAGAAATCAAAGTAGACCCAAACAAATGGAAAAATATTCCATGCTCACGGATAGGAAAAATCAACATTGCTAAAACGTCCATCATACCAAAGGCAATTTACAGATTCACTGCAACACCCATTAAGTTACCAACATCATGCTTCTCAGACCTGAAAATGACAACACAAAAATTCATATGGAAACATAAACGACCACGAATAGTCAAAACAATCCTTAGCAAAAGAAACAAAGCAGGAGGTATTACACTTCCAGACTTTAAACTTTGCTATAAGGCTGCAGTGATCAAAACACCCTGCTATTGGTACAAGAACAGGCCTGTAGACCAATGGAACAGGATAGAGATTCCAGAAGCAAAGTCTCAGTTTCTCAACCAACTCATCTTTGACAAAGTCTCCAACAACAACCAATGGGGAGAGGAGACCCTATTTAGTAAATGGTGCTGAGAAAACTGACTACATGCAGAAGACTGAAACAGGATCCCTATCCATCACCATACACAAAAATTAACTCAAAATGGATCAAAGATCTAAACCAAAACCTCTAAACTATAAGAATCTGGGAAAACACAGGAGACACCCTTTTGGAAATTGGAACTGGCAACCAATTCCTGATCAGAACCCTAAATGCCCATACCACAAGAAATAAGATAGACAAGTGGGATCTCATCAAACTAACAAGTTTCTGCAAAGCAAAAGAAACCATCAAGAGAGCAGGGAGACAGCCCACAGAATGGAAAAAATATTTGCCAACTCTATATCTGACAAAGGCCTAACATCTAGGATCTACAAGGAATTCAAAGGCACCAAAAGGAAAAAAACAAACAGCCCCTTTAAAAAGTGGCCAAAAGCCGGGCTCGGTGGCTCAGCCTGTAATCCCGCGCCTTTGGGAGGCTGAGGTGAGTGAATTGCCTGAGCCCGCGGGTTCGAGACCCGCCTGGGCAGTGAGACCTCATCTCTACAATAAATCAAAAAATCAGCTGGGTGTGGTGGCGCATGCCTGTAATTCCGGCTACTCGGAAGGCTGAGGCGGAAGGATCGCGAA
>NW_007232376.1:97327-106010 GCF_000164805.1 Carlito syrichta
AAAAAAAAAAAAAAAAAAGTGGCCAAAGACATGAATAGACACTTCTCAAAAGAAGATATACAGGCAGCCAACAGATACATGAAAAAGTGCTCAGCCTCACTCATCATCAGGGAAGTGCAAATCAAAACCACTTTGAGATACCACCTAACCCCAATAAGAATGGCCATCATTAATAAAACAAACAACAACAGATGCTGGCAAGAATGCGGATAAAAAGGAATGCTTCTACAATGCTGGTGGGAATTGAAACTAGTGCAACCTCTTTGGAAGACAGTGTGGTGGTTTCTGAAAGAACTAGAAATTGTTCTTCCATATAACTCAGCTATTCCCCTATTGGGGATATACCCAGAGGAATTCAAATCCTTCTACAAAAAAGATACTTGCACGTGTATGTTTGTTGCAGCTCTAATCACAATAGCAAAAACATGGAACCAACCATGCTGCCCATTGAAGCTGGACTGAATAAAAAAAATGTGGTATATATACGCAATGGAATAGTATGCAGTCATAAAGAAGGACAAACATATGGACTTTGCAGAACTTGAATGGATTTAGAGTCAATCATACTCAGTGATCTATCACAGAAACAAAGAACAGAGTACCATATGTTCTCACTCATAAGTGGACCTTGAACAATATCATAATACTATAAGAAAGGGATTGGCAGTAGTGGGAAATTGCCAGGAGAAGGGGTGTTGGATTGGCTGTTGAGGGAAACTGCTAGGGGAAGGAGGGGCACACCTCATCGACAAGAGTACCTACATAATCGATATTTGTATACCTAGCCCTGAATTGTACCCCCACATCTTTAAAATTTAAAAAAAAAATTTTTTTTAATTTTTTAAAGAATTATTTGAGTTCCTCTGGGTATATTTCCAGAAGTGAGATTGCTTAAAGGTCAATTTTTAGATGTGTTAGGAATTGTCACACTGTTTTACACAAAGATTATGTTAGTTTACAATCTCATCAACATTGTAGAACCAGTCCCTTTCCCCGCCTCTCTAGCATCTGTTGTTTTTTTAATTACCGAAGTTAGGGTGGTAGCTCAGTGTGGTTTCAATTTGTATTTCTTTGATGATTAGTGATACTGAGCATTTTTTCATGTATCTGTTGCCTGCTCATATATCTTCTTTCGAGAAGTGTCTATTCATATCTTTTGCCCACTTTGTAATAGGGCTGTTTGGTTTTTCCTTTCGGCATGTTTGAGTTCCTTGTGGATCCTGGATGTTAGGCCTTTGTCAGATACACAGCTGGCAAATATTTTTTCCCATTCTGTGGTCTATCTCCCGCTCTCTTGATGGTTTCTTTTGCTTTGCAGAAGCTTTTCAGTTTGATGAGGTCCCATTTGTCTATTTTCTGTTTTATGGCATGAGCATCTGGGCTTTTGATCAGGAATTGGTTGTTTGTTTCAGTTTCTGTAAGGGTGTCTGCTGCATTTTCTAAGATAGTTTGAGGTTTTACGTTTAGACCTCTGATCCATTTAAAGTTGATTTTTGTGTATAGTGATAGGTAGGGGTCTTGTTTCAATCTTCTGCATATGGTCAGTCAGTTTTCTCAGCACCATTTACTAAACAAGTTCTCTTCTCCCCAGTGGATATTGGTGGAGGCTTTGTCAAAGTTGGTTGAGAAATTGAGGTTTTGCTTCTGGAATCTCTATCCTGTTCCATTTGTCTATATGCCTGTTCTTATACTAGTGCCAGGTTGTTTTGATTATCGTAGCTTTGTAGTACAGTTTAGTCTGAAAGTATAATACCTCCCAATTTGTTTATTTTTCTAAGGATTGTTTTGGATATCCATTGTCTTCTATGTTTGAATTGCTGTATTGTCATTTCCAGATCTGAGAAGAATAATTTTGGTAATTTAATGGGTTTTGCATTGAATCCGTAGATTGTCTTTGGTAGGATAGACATCTTAATAATGTTAATTCTTCTAACCCATGTGCATGGGATATTTTTCCATTTATTTGTGTCTTCTTTGAGTTCTTTGAGCAATGTTTTGTAACTTTCATAGTAAAGGTCTTTAACCTCTCTGGTTAGGAAGATGCCAAGGTATTTCATATTTTGTGTGTGACTATTAAGAATGAGATTGTGTTTTTTTACTTTGTTGTCTGTCTGTTTTTGGTGTATAAAAATGTGACTGTCTTTTGTACATTGATTTTGTACCCTGAGACTTTGCCAAAGTTCTTTATCAGTGTAAGGGGGTTTTTGACAGATTCTTGGATTTTCAAAGTATAGGATCATATTGTCAGCAAAGAGGGATAACTTAACTTTCTCTTTTCTATTTGGATAACCTTGATTTCCTTCTCTTGTCTGATTGCTCCAGCTTCAATTACCAACACCATGCTGAACAGAGAGGGTAAGAGTGGGCATCCTTGTCTTGTTCCAGTTTTTATGGGAAATGCTTCTAATTTCTATCTTTTTAGCAATGTTAGCTGTGGGTTTATCATAGATGGCTCTTACTATTTTGAGATATATTCCTTCTATGCCTAGGTGCTCAAGTGTTTTTGTCAAGAAGGGTTGCTGAATTCTATTGAAAGTTTTTTCTGCATTTAATGATATAATCACATGGTTCTTCTTTTTACATCAGTTGATGTATTGAATTATGTTTATGGTCTTGTGGATGTTGAACCAGCCTTGCATTCTGAGGATGATTTTTGAGATGTGTTGTTGGATCCAATTTGCTAGAATCCTGTTGAGATTTTTTGCATCTACGTTCATCATGGATATTGGCCTGTAGTTCTCTTTCTTTTTTGGATCTTTACCCCGTGTGTGCATCAATGTGATGCTAGCTTCATAAAATGATTTAGGGAGAGTTCTGTCTTTCTCTACTGCTTGGAATACTTTTAATAGCATTCATTCAGACTTTAATAAGCAAGAAACACTGTAATATGAGACAACATGAATGAAACTTTTGAAATTTTGCTAAATAAAACAAGCCAGTCACAAAAAGACAAATATTGCAAGATTCCTTTTATATGACATATCTAAAGTAGTCAAATTCATAGAATTGAAAAGTGAAATGGTGGTTGCAAGATACTGGGAGGTGGGGACAGTGAGAAATTACTAATCAACAGGCATTAAAACTTCCTTTAAGCAAGATGGAAAGCTCTAGAGGTCTGCTGAACATTGTGTCTATAGTCAACAACATAGTATTGTACACAGAAATGTACTGACAGTAGATTTCATGTAAAGCATTCTGATCACAATCAAATAAAAAATTTGGAAAGGAATTATTTATGGTATGTGTACAATTTGCAAGGTATTGTGCTAAAGGCTGGTGGACAAGAAGCTCTATTAAATTTTGCTAGCCGGGCTCAGTGGCTCAGCCTGTAATCCCGTGCCTTTGGGAGGCTGAGGTGAGTGGATTGTCTGAGCCCGTGGGTTCGAGATCCACCTGGGCAGGTGAGACTTCATCTCTACAGTAAAATCAAAAAATGAGCCAGGCGTGGTAGCGCGCACCTGTAATTCCGGCTACTTGGAAGGCTGAGGCGGAAGGATCGCCAGAGCCCAGCAGGTCAAGGCTGTGGTGGCCGGGAGCAGCCACTGCACTCCAGTCTGGGCAACAGAGTGAGACTCCAACTCAAATAAATAAATAAATAAATACATAAATACATAAATAAATAAAAATAAATTTTGCTGAGTCTCTAGCTTCCTAAAGGAGAAAAACTATTTTATTTTATCTGTAAAGTCTAAAATCATAATACATATATTTTTTAAATGTTTTAAAAGCCCCACAAAGATTTCTCTTGACATCCTGTTCAGTGTTACATCCCAGCAGGTCAGAAAAGCCAGACTGCAGCAGCGCAAAGGAAGCCAAGCACAAGAGAGAATGTGTCTTCATTTCACTTTGAAGAACTTTGTGATAAGTCAAATTCATGCATTAAAGAAAGGGTTACTAAGGAGCAGTTGTCCTTGACCCAAAATTTGTAAAATCTTTTCATTTATAGAGATTAATTTTATTTCAACTGAGTCTAGCACTTTAGTCATTATGTGAAAGCTGTATATGATTATCCTTTGTGAATAAGGCAGGATATAAAGATTATACAAATTTGAGTCATCCTTATAATTGGTTATTAATATGCACAAAAGGAAATTCCTTCTGCATCTTAAGCTTTGTCAAATAACTTCTGCAAGTATATCAAAGGGCCACAATATGATACTGGGTAAAGATACAAATTAATTTTCAACTGTGCGGGGCCATTAAGAATGAAAATGAACATGCCATGAAGAATTAAAGGCAATTAAAAACACTTATGGCTTTTTAATCTGCACAAAGCAAACTATAACATTTTATCATCATAAAAGCAACTAGTCTTCATAATTTTAAATGCTCACATAAGAATTAGAGGGAATACCTTAAATCAAAGAAAAATAATTCTTTACTGTGTGTGGCTTGATTATTTAGAAAATACGTTTCTTGATCAATCATTTGAGCTAGAGAACAATCTTTTACCCAGGAAATGGATCTGTATCCTCAGTTTACAAGACCAAAGACATTTAGTGGTAAGCCCAAGATCACACAGAAAGGTAAAGAAAGAAAATGACACCTAGTCTGTTGACTTCCCATATGTCACACACAGCATCTTCAAGACAGTAGACACAGCAACATGCTTGTACCTACACTCTAGTATCACATATGCTCATACAGGCCCACCTTATAGGCTACAGCTAAAATAGCCAAGAAAATTTTAAATCATACCCAAAAAATGTCATTTGGAGAAGTTTTGTCACATAAAACTATAAATTCAATTGCTAAACTTAATTTTGTTATATATACATTGATCACATTTTACCAGGTATCACTGTATTTTTATGCAGCTCAATTTCACCATTAGAACACAAACTCTTTGAGAAAAGGACCATTACTTAAATTAAGTATTTTTTTGTACTGAGGAATTTTTAGCAAAATGCCTGGCACATAGTATATAAGCAACATATGGGGTTAATTTAAGCACAACTATGCCACAAATATTTAAGAACAAAACAAATTTAATTGCTTGTACAAAGGAGCCAACTGAGGCAAAGACCTTATGTGAATTAACCAGATAAGTTAATGACAGAGTCAGATCTAAACTCTAAAATCTAGACAACATAACAATACGTTTTTGAGATTTAGACACCTTTTCATAGGTTGTTTTGCCCATTACCTCTGTTTTAGATAGCTTCTGTTGTGATTAAATCTACCATGACAGAGTCCTAAATTGATGTAGACAGCTTACTTGACTTATATGTACTGAGTCACTCCTGGTTCTTAAAAAAAATGTTATCAGCAAGTAGCCCAGTGACACCAGAAATACGCGGAGCTGTGTGGCTCAGGCTTCAGCACTGGCATGAAGTGAGGTTGTCAATTGCTCCTCTCGCTCCTTTGGGTCTCCCCACTGATCTGAAAAGAGGCCACGTCACATGCCAAGCCACTTACATCCACATCATCCCACTGAAAAGACATAACTTGCTGCCCCTGAGACAATAGCACATTGAGGTCTTTTTTTTTTGTATGTTTTAAATGTTCCATTATTTTATTTTTATTATTATTATAAAGATGTTGGGTACAATCAATTCAAGGTTAGGTATACAAACATTGATTATACAGGTAGCCTTGTTGATGAGGTATGCCCCTCCGTCCCCTAGCAGTTTCCCTCAACTGCCAATCCCATCCCCTCCTCCTCTGACAGTTTCCCATCACTACCAAAAGTTTTCTTATAGTCTTATTTTTGCAGTGAATTCCCATCAGCTTCACTCACCAGAAAGCTACAGTGTACTCCCTTATACTGGAAATCTCACTGTGATTCCACTTCTTTCATTTTGCATGAGACTAGTAAACATCTGGTCAGGCCAAAAAGTAGATGAATTAATTAGTTAATTAATGAGCATTCTATCCAGGAACAAATGAATTGTATCCCTGGACCTTAAGGGTATCAAATGCTCTTCTTATGACATTCTGAATCATATACAAACTCTATATTAGTAGATTTTCACTGATTTGAAATTTTATCTAAAGATGAGAGAATGGCTTGATTTTATTTCTGAGCAAACAGACATAGCAATCTCTATTTTTAAATTTCGCTACTGTAAGTTTCAAAAGAGTTCTCTGAGATTTTTTTCAGTGATATATTGAATTGTGATTATTTTCTATTTTCAATTTATCCTGTCTTTCCATTTTTTAACCAGATGCTAAAGAATCACTGTAGTCTGAGTCCCTTACATGAAACTATACTCAGTATTTCTCACAAGATCTCCTGATGATAAGTTTGGCTGACTCTAAGTAATAAACCAGCGAAGAGGTAAAGGAACTAGCACAATATCAGTAAATGAATCCTTCTCAAAAGCAAATTTGAAAAAATGCCACTTCACTACGCATACTACCTCCTTATCAAAATTATGACAAAGACAGTTTTTAAAAACATCCAAAATCTTTTCACAGAGTTCAGTTCAAGCCATTTAAACTGTGGTATGTAATTTCACATTCTCTGTACTGCATGGCCATGGTGTACACTTTGTCTCATGAAACTCACATAAGAAGATATTTTGGAGGCTGGGCACAGTGGCTCATGCTTGTAATCCTAATGCTTTTGGAGGCTGAATAGGGAGGATTGTTTGAGGCCAGGAGTTCAAGACAAACCTGGGCAATATTGCAAAATCCCGTCTCTACAAAAAAAAATTTTTTTAATGTTTAAAAAAAATTGTTTTGGAAGTACCACGGTTTTCAGATATTTTCTACCAAGCTCAGCACATTGAACTATATTGAATACAAGGTAGACTGCACGTAAGTTGGAATTTGGGAAGAAAACAGTAAATAAGCAATATGATTTAAGAGCTCTACTGACCATTTAAGACCTGTACTCGAGCTGGGCTCGGTGGCTCAGCCTGTAATCCCGCGCCTTTGGGAGGCTGAGGTGAGTGAATTGCCTGAGCCCGCAGGTTCGAGACCCGCCTGGGCAGAGAGACCTCATCTCTACAGTAAATTAAAAAAAAAAAAATCAGCCAGGCATGGTGGCGCATGCCTGTAATTCCGGCTACTTGGAAGGCTGAGGCAGAAGGATCGCCAGAGCCCAGCAGGCCGAGGCTGCGGTGGCCGGGAACGGCCACTGCACTCCAGTCTGGGCGACAGAGTGAGACTCCAACTCAAAAAAAAAAAAAAAAGACCTGTACTCAATGCTGGGTTTGTCTCTATTATACTTAATAAAAGTTAATTTATTAATAAAGATATAATCCTACACTATCCCACAAAGACTTTTTTCTTCAAACGGAAACTTTGAAATACAGGAAAGAAAAGTGCGACTATTAGCTAATATGACAAATGGCAGAGTGACATTCCAACCAAGCATAGCTGTGATTAATGTATGTGCAAACATCCATTCAGTAGAAAAATCTCCACAGTACCAAACAGAAATTCTGACCAAATCATAAGTTTTTATGACAAGTCCTCATTGTTTTTAAAACCCAGGAAACTGCTATTCAGTTGGAGTCTCAGTGATTCAGCCATGCCTACTGGTGGTGAAATAAAGACAGATACCCTTGAACAAAATATTCACACTAAAATGAACACCTTCTCTAAAAACAAAGAACTGAGTACCACATGCTCTCACTCATAAGTGGACCCTCTCATAAGTGAATACCTCTCATAATATTGCAGGAAGGAGATTGGCAGTAATGGGACACTGCCAGGGGAGGGGAGGGGCATATAACTTCAGTAAGGTGCCTGATCCCAATGCAGGCAAAGTGAGGTCCAATGGGAGGCCCAAAATTTCACCTGTACCTAGACCACGTATATACACAATCCTAATTTATACCCCAAAACTTTAAAATATTTTTTTTAATGGGGAAAGTTTTTAAAAAAAAAAAGTCCTCCCTGAACTCTGACAACTTTATCTGTATTATGCAACCATGCAAATCACATTTAGTTGGACTAAGGATGAATGCTTAATCCAATTAGCAAAATCAGATGTCTTTGACTAAAAATTTGGAGTTGGAATCAAGTAGCCAGTCAGCAACATGCAAATCTTACATCCTCAACCAAGATATAAACCTCCTGAGCGCAAGGACTACCCTTTATACTCCCTTGCACTCACACACCACACACACAACACATTGAATATAGTAAGTCAACTTTAAGATATTTGTTCATGCATTGTCACTCCATGTTGATATCTTTTTTCCTTCTTATTCATAAATATTGCTGCTAATTGTGTTATCATGGAAATTTATAATTATGATCCATCACATGACCTACATGCAAGTACATTTGTTGTTTTGGGAGTGTTTTCTCCGTATTTGCAAACACCAGGATTAACCCCCGGCTCTGTTTTCCAACTTTTGGATGACAGATTGTGTTATGTGCTGTTCTTTGTATTACTCCTACCACTAGTCCATGTTAAAATGCAAACTAAGAAAATGGAAGAGCAGTCTTTGGAGAATAAATACCTCGTTAAATGGGTTTCCCTAGAGGGGCAGAGTCTCTCCCCCTTGGAAAGCAGTTCACATAAGCAAGTCAGAAAGATTTCAACTAAGTGATCCCATTTGCTGAAGAGCAAGTGGTGGGACAGAAAAGGGCTAGCTTTAGTGATCTTCCACCTTTCTTTTTTGTTTTGTTTTTTTTTTTTTCATTAATCAGTATTTTTTATTATGGTTTTGTGGGGTACAGTTAAGAGTTAGGTGTACAATGACGTTTCATTCAGGCACCCTGT
>NW_007232377.1:0-3879 GCF_000164805.1 Carlito syrichta
GAGACCCACCAGGGCAGCGAGACCTCATTTCTACAATAAATCAAAAAAATCAGCCGGGCGTGGTAGCGCATGCCTATAATTCCGGCTACTCAGAAGGCTGAGGCGGAAGGATCGCCGGAGCCCAGCAGATCGAGGCTGCGGTGGCCAGGAGCGGCCACTGCACTTCAGTCTGGGTGACAGAGTGACACTCCAACTCAAAAAAAAAAAAATGACCCAAAGTTACAAACAAGATAATAATTTAAAAATTAATCAGGTACAGTGACTGACACACCTGTAGTGTAGTCCCAGCTACTTGGGAGGCTGAGGTAAGAGGATCAGTTGAGACTAGGACTTCAAGGCTGCAGTGAGCTATGATTGTGCCACTGCATTCCAACCCGGGTGACAGAGTGAGGTGCAATCCCTTAAAAAAAAAGAAAGAAATCCAGTATATGTGTCTGGCTTTAGCAGATATATTTACTTGGGGGTGGAATGGTAGGGAGGGGAAATAATAGCTTATACTCTTGTGAAGGAAGGAAAAAAATTTCAAGTAGCAAGTCAATATTTATAATGCCCTATGGCAGTCAGCCTCCAATATGGGCCACATGATCCTCACATCCTGGGATCCATGCCCTCCTGTAGTCTTCTCTTACACCACCTAGGGGTTGGTCTGTGGGACTCAGAGTATGGCAGAATTGATGAGACATCACAGTTTCTGCTTCATCTCTTCAGATCGCTGGCTATGAGGGAAGTCAGCAGCCATGTTATTAAGTAGCCCATAAAGGCTCTAAGGCCTCTAGCCAACGGCTAGTACCAACTCTGCCAGCTGTGTGAATGAGCTTTTTATCTTATTTGTACCTATGGGATCTCAACTAAGAGATAATTGAGTGATGACACCGAGAGGTCAATGCCATTGAAAGAAGAGTTTATTAGATTTCCCAAGAGAATGGGCATGCTACACTACACAGGGTCACAGGGCAAGCATCAGGTTTTGGTGAGGAGGCAGCAACAAGCAAGGAGAAAGTCTAAGCCACAGCCTTCATTGGAGTTTCCTCAGAAGAGACAGGGTAGAATCAACAGTTTAGGACTGGCTAATCTGGGTAATTCCGGTGGGCTTTGGACTGTAAGATACCTGGTCCTGGGATGATTTAGTACAGGGTGAGTGATGGTTTGGTATGTGAAAGATAAGGGAGATGGTTGGCTTGCATGAGAGGCATTCTCCCAAATATGTGGTTAACTGACCTTAGGAATTAGCTAACCCTGGGAGGATAGTCTGACCCCAGGTCTGTAGGGCCCCCCAGAGGTCAAAACATTGGGGGAAAAAAGGAAAATATACTTAATATGGCCTCCCAGCAAGCAGATCCTCCAGCTTCAATCAAACTTTCAGATGCCTGCAGCCCTGGCCAACATCTTGAATACAGCCTCATGATTCACTTTTACCACCCAGCCTGCTAGCTCCCAAATTCCGCATCTATAGAAATGATGAGAGAGAATGTTTATTGGGATTTTTTTATAGATATTTTTAATTTTGATATTGTGGGGTACAGTTAAGGGTTAGGTATACAAATATGCTTCATTCAGGCCCCCTTGTTGATAACAGGTGTCTCCCTGTCTCCAAACATGTTTACTACCATTAGTCCCACCCACCCCCGTTTACTGTTTTAAGCCAATAGTTTTGGGGTACTTTGTTCCTGGCAATAGACAACTAAGGTCGAGGTGGGAGAGGTGATGAAAGGGTAGGGATGTCTTGTCAAAATAGCAACAATAAATATGGTCATGTTTCCCTTCTGTGTCTCTGAAGTCAGAAAAATAAGTAAATAAAAATGGCTATGTTGCTGGGCGCCGCGGCTCAAGCCTGTAATCCCAGCACTTTGGGAGGCCGAGGCAAGAGGATTGCCTGAGCCCACAGGTGCAAAACCAACTTGGTCAACTTGGTGAAACCTCGTCTCTACGATAAATCAAAAACTTAGCTGGGCGTGGTAGCACACGCCTGTAGTTCCAGCTACTTGGAAGACTGAGACAGAAGGATCGCCTGAGCCCAGCAGGTCAATACTGAGGTGGCTGTGAGCGATCCACTGCACTCCTGCCTGGGCAATGGAGTGAGACTCCAAATCAAAAAAGAAAAAAGAAAAAAAGGCTATGTCACAGTTGCAGGGTGTGAAAAACACCGGAAGTACTGGCATGGCCCACCCCTCACCTGATGCTCCCAGCTGCCTCCCTCATGCCCAGAAGTAAATCCCACATAGATGATACAGACAAGATTACACAAAGGAATTGTTATACAGTCAGGGGCAGTTTGGGCTCAAACTAGAAAGGCTGAGTAATTATAGCTCCTGCTTCTACTTAGGGTGTGTGTGTGTTCTGTTCCCCTACAATATGGATTTGCGGGTGGGATTTCTGGATGATAGATAGGGAGAGGAAATGGATGACTTACTTCTCCGAGAACTCCCTTCTGCTTTGCTTTTCTAGTTTTTTGTGTGTGTTTTTGTTTTTGTTTTTGAACAGGGTCTTACCCTGTCACCCAGGCTGGATCATAGCTCACTGTAGCCTCCAACTCCTGGGCTCAAGTGATCACCCCACTTTGGCCTCCCAAATAGCTGGGACTACAGTGCAGCTAATTTAAAAAATATTTTTTGTAGAGGGCTTATTATTGCTTAGGCTGGTCTCAACTCCTGTCTTCAAGGAATCCTACCTGGGGCTCCAAAAGTACTAGGATTACAGGTGTGAGTCACCACACCTGGCCTTCTTCTAGTTTGGGGGGAGACTTTTTATTTGTTTTGAGTCTGTGTCTCTGTCGCCCAGGCTGGAGTGCACCGCTCACCACAGCTGCAATCTTTCTGCTTTAGTCTCTCCAGTGGCTGGGACTACAGCCTGCACCATCACGCAGGTTAATTTTTCTTTCTTTTTTTTTTTTTAGTTGGAGTTTCACTCCGTCACCCAGACTGGAGTGCAGGGGCTCCCAGCCACCACAGCCTCGACCCACTGGACTCCGGCGATCCTTCCACCTCAGCCTTCCAAGTAGCCGGAATTACAGGTGCGCGCTACCACGCCCGACTGATTTTTGATTTTTTTTATTGTAAGAGATGAGGTCTCGCCAAGTGGCCCAGGCGGGTCTCCAACCCGCGGGCTCAGGCAATCCACTCACCTCAGCCTCCCAAAGGTGCGGGATTACAGGCTGAGCAATTTTTATATTTTTTGTAGAGACGAGGTCTCTCTATGTTGTCTACCCTAGTCTCGAACGCCTGGGCTCAATCTTCCCACCTCAGCCTCCCAAAGTGCTGGGATTACAGGCTACCATGTCTAGTGTCTTATACGACATTTAAACAAGACACTGCAGAAGGGCACACACTGAAAAGTAAACGGCTTGTAGTTTTGTTTTCTTTTTTGAGTCGGAGTCTCACTGTCACTCAGTCTAGAGTGCAGTGGCACGCTCATGGCCACCACAGCCTCGACCTGCTGGGCTCAGGCGATCCTTCTGCCTCAGCCTTTCAAGTACCTGGAACCTTAGGCATGCGCCACCATGCCCGTCTGACTTTTATAAAATTTATTTATCGTAGAGAGGCGGTCTCGCCGTGTTACTCACGCTGGTCTCGAACCCCTGAACTCGCGCAGTCCTCTCGCCTCTGTCTCCCAAAGTGCTGGACTACAGGTGTGAGCCATCCCGCCCGGGGGGCACGCAGTGTTCAATGCGTACCCTTCTAGATATTCCCTTTGCATTTGGCCTAGAGGTAAACACGCATATATGTAAACGTGTATTTGCTTTAGTTTTGGCCAAACGGATTCGAGCTCTCACGCTGCTGCTACGACTGCGGGTAACTCGGGAGCAGTCGTGTCTCCCCCTCAGGCCCTTCTCGGCTGGCAGATCCTTGGACGCAGGGACTGAGCCCGCCCTATCCCCACCCC